>NC_042494.1:21969616-21969901 GCF_005508785.2 Acyrthosiphon pisum
GATCAGGGTCTTGTTTACCTATGATCTGAAGTCTGAACCTCTGAAAAACATGAAAACGTTTCCACGCACCAACGAGTAACGACCAATAAAATTGCAGGCGCATTGTATCGTGTTCAGTCAGATATTGTACAATAAGTGAAGCAACTTGTATTTGGTTAACTCTAAAAAAGTATTTTGAAACAGAGGTTTTTGATGAAGATATTTTAAAAACGGTTACTCATCGATTTGAATTAGCTATAACTCCCTATCATTTACTTGGTTATATTTTGGATCCTAGATTTAAAG
>NC_042494.1:21969951-21971071 GCF_005508785.2 Acyrthosiphon pisum
AAAAAAAATACTTAGAAAAATTGAAAATTTCATTTGTCTATAAATAGCTCAAAAAAAGTCGAAACACTTTGAAAATTTAACCCTGTATAGACAACGCTAATATAAACATCTGTTGCAAATTTCAAGTGCTTACAATAATTATTTTTTGAGTTACAGTAAAATTAAGTTTTCGTTTTTGTCAAAAATTGGTTTTGCGTAAAAATTCGCGTTTTTCCGTTATTTTTTTTAAGGTTTTTCCTGCCGCTTTTGAAAAGTATTGGGAAATTTTCACTTTTGACCCCCCCAAAGTACCAACTAGATTCACTTTCCTTTCAGAAAAGGTACAACTTTTGAAAATCGAAGCATTTTTACTGCTCCAAAAGTTGTCGTCAGACACAAAAAAAAAAAAAAAAAAAAAAAAAAACACATCATTGTAAAATCAATACATTCATCACTTCGTTCAAAATCTAAAATTGTGCCTATGTATTTTTAATATTTTTCAACTGATATTGTAACAATATATCAGGAGCTTTGTATTAAATTGATACACTTTTTGGCCCAACAGATAAAACTTTATTGATATTTATAGAAAAAAAAAACTAAAAAAATTGAAAACTTACAATGTCCGTAAACAGCTCAAAAAGAGTCAAATTATTTTAAAAATTTTATCGTATATACAAAATAAAAAAATCGTTACGTAAAAAATCGAGTGAATATCAAATGTTGTAAAAATATGAATTTCAAACGCCCATAAAAATTTAATTTGAGCTTCTTATAGACATTTTTTTTTTGGTAAAGGTAGAATATCCTATAAGGAATCTTGTATTACATTTTAAAATCTTAAATTTAAAAAGAAAAATTTTTATGAATTTATAACTCGAAATAATTTGCAAATTTTCGTGATTTTTCCATATTTGGTCATTTTTTGAACTTTAAATGCTTATAAAAAAAAACTGTTACTAACGATTTTTAATATTTTTCATCTGCCTTTGAAACAATATACTAGGAGCCTTCTATTAAATTTTCAATCTTTTTTATCCAACAAATAAAATTTTATTGATATTTTTAGAAAAAAACTAAAAAAAAATGGAAAATAAAAATGTCCGTAAAGAGCTCAAAATACATCAAAATATTTTGAAAA
>NC_042494.1:21971121-21974630 GCF_005508785.2 Acyrthosiphon pisum
AAATATTTATATTTATAATATTTATTTAAGAAATTGATTTAACTATATTTGTAATTCCCTATTCTAGTAAATGTTTATGTAATATCAATAATAATTTTTATTTTTATTATTTAATTATTTATAAATTAACTTAACTTAAATTTGATTAAAAGTAACTCGTTATTTATTAAGTTAATATCAATTAAAATAAGTTAAGTTAAAAATTAAGTTAATGAAAATTAAATTAAAAAAGGTGGGTAAGTGGATGTCGCTCTGCTGTACAGTATGTTAGAAGTGGGTCACTGTATAATGGACAGCATTAAATTTGAATTCAATGATATAATATCACTGTATAAGAAAAACGATTCTGAGCGGAGACGGTATATCAGTCTATGTATTAGACATATAATATATACTTATCTATGGTATTAAAAAAAAATTGACCTATAATAGGTACCTATAATAAATTCCAAATTAATCATATCATAATATCTATTAGGTACTTATAAGTTATAACGCGTTATACATCAACAAAAAACCGTGGTAAAATCATAGATATATAATAGTATACTTTAGAAGTTTCAAGTACCCACGAATAATATCATACAATCACAACAAAATAACTAAAATAGTTATCCTAGGTTTTTAATATGTAATTTCGTCCAAATTTGTACTTGAAATGACTATAAAAATAAACTGTGTAAATGTATTTTTTAGATTTTTGGTAACAGAATTAATTACTTACGTGGAATCTTGTTTTAAATTTTCAATTCTTAGATACAAAAATTGAACATTTTATAAATTTTTAACTACAAAATAATTTTTCAAATTAAAATTTGATCTTTAAATGCTTATAAAAAAAAATTGTGCCTAGGTTTTTTTAATATTTTTCAACTGATATTGTAACAATATATCAGGAGCTTTGTATTAAATTTATACACTTTTTGGCCCAACAGATAAAACTGTATTGATATTTATAGAAAAAAAAACTAAAAAAATTGAAAACTGACCATGTCTGTACACAGCTCAAAAAGAATCAAATTATTTTCAAAATTTTATGGTGTATAGGAAATGCTAATATAAACATTCAGTAAAATGTTCATGTATCTGCAGTTATTCGTTTTTGAATTACAACAAAATAAGGAAATCGCTACATGAGAAATCGAGTGAATATCCAATGTTGTAAAAATTTGAATTTCAAACGATCATAAAAATTTAATTTGACTTTCTTATAGATATTTTTTGTTTGATAAAGGTAGATAATCTTATAAGGAATCTTGTATTACATTTTCATATCTTAGATTTAAAAAGAAAAATTTTTATGAATTTCTAACTCGAAATAATTTGCAAATTTTCGTGATTTTTCCATATTTTGTCATTTTTTGAACTTTAAATGCTTAAAAAAAAAACTGTGACTAACGATTTTTAATATTTTTCATCTGCCTTTGAAACAATATACTAGGAGCCTTCTATTAAATTTTCAAGCTTTTTTATCCAACAAATAAAATTTTATTGATATTTTTAGAAAAAAAACTAAAAAAAAATGAAAACTGACAATGTCCGTAAAGAGCTCAAAATAAGTCAAAATATTTTGAAAATTTTATCGTGTATAGAAAATGGAAATGTAAACATTCAGTCAAAATTTCATGCATCCACGGTCATTTTTTTTAAAGTTACACCAAAAACCAAAATCGATTTTCTCGAAAACAGATTTTGCGTAAAAATTCCCGTTTTTCCTTAATTTTTCTTTTGTTTTTCCCGGCGCTTTTGAAAACTACTGGGAAATTTAAATTTTGACCTCCCCAATGCACCAACGATATTCACTTTCTGATCGAACAAGATACTGAAGTTGAAAATCGTATTATTATTTCGACTACTTATCGTGTACACAGACACAAAAAAAATTAAAAAAAAAATTAAAAAATTAAAAAAAAAATAAAAAAATAAAAAAACACACATCATTGTAAAATCAATACATTCATCGTTCCACTCAGAATCTAATAATATATGAAAATAAATAATTTAAAAATTTTTCCTCACATTTTTAAAATTGTTTTTATTTTAGAAAATTAGTAACGGGCCACATAGAATACCTTCGCGGGCCGCGGGTTGGGCGACACTGCTCTAGAGTATCAAAGTTATACCAAGTTTGTCATTTTTACTTAATTCCACCTACGGTGAATTAATATAATCAATTATACAAAATAGTAATCTAATCTAACAGTACTAAAATCCGATGAATAAAAAAAACCAAATTTACCCTTTTTAAATTAGCCTATCTTTTTCCCAGATGTCTAATCTACACACAAAAATCTATATATATAAAAATGGGGCGTGAAAAATGTATGTTGCCTCATCAATCGAAAACGTCTGTTTTTATACATTGACAAAAAATAATAATACAAATAAACAAACATGTCTGTAACTAATAGCAAGCAATAATATACAATACATTATTATTATTTAATCTGAAACTAAATTATTTATTATTTAGTCAATTTTTTCTGGACAGATTGCACTATTGAATTTTTGACATTCAAATTTTCTACTTTTCCGGTGGATTTTCCTAAAATTTTCTTTCGTAAAAACCTTCTCCTGGCTATTAGGAACATCTTAAAAAAATTTGAGCCAAATCGGACCAGTCATTCTTGATTGATGAGGTAACAAAATTTTTCATGCTCCATTTTTATATATATATATAGATCTATATTTTTCACAAGTACCTAGGTTGTAATATTACTCTAAAATTATTATTTTTTCTCAAATATTTTATATAGTATGATTTTATTTTTATTATAATACCTATTTCCATACATTTTTTGATTACAATTATTTATAAATCTGTTTCAATTTTATATCACGAAAAATAACTATAAATAATGAACTATGTTTGCTAACAATTTTGTGTTTGTTTTTTTTTTCTTGAGCATTTTAGATTACCGATATTTAGCTCTTGTAAATTAGGTATTTCAGTTAAAAGTATTAATGCATATTATACTAAAATTTAGAGGACCATAGTTAATAACATAGTGAACCAAAATTGATCATTTTACTGTTAAAATGTTCAAAAAAAAGCTTTTCCAGAATCCATCAAAAAATATGGTGGTTCTCATTTGAAAAAATAAAGTCGATTTTATTCATAGTACAACTGCGTGTTTAAAAATTTTAAAAATGTTATAAAAAAATTGCTTGTTTAAAATAGAGAAACACGTCTTTTTTTGTTTTAACGAAACTCCATATCATTGATCCATAATTGTTAAAAAAAAAGCCGCGTACAATAATATCTTATGACATTGTATGCCCTGTATATTTTTTGTATAGGTAGTAAAAAATTATACGATAATATAAAGTCATTAAGGGGATTCGATACCGTGGTTTTCTGTTTTTGTCTAACACATGCGTGCATAGTATGTTAGACGTGTTTTTTGCCAAACATGCCAATTTATCTAATGCAGCGATAAGAATTCTGAAAACATACTTGAAATCGACTTTCCCACATTTTTGATTTTATCCCCTAAATTCTTAAAAAT
>NC_042494.1:21974680-22000095 GCF_005508785.2 Acyrthosiphon pisum
ACAAAAAAAAATTTAAAATACTATGTCACGCATGTGTTAGACAAAAACAGAAAATCACGGTATCGAATCCCCTTAATATGTAATGATACAATTATTTTGAAGTTAAAGTTGAAATGGGGCCCACTAATTATAAGGTGTCCTGGGGCCCAATTGGTCCTTAATCCTCGGTAAAGCACGATTGAACCTAACCTTTTTAGCAACACGATTGAGCATAGAATATTTTATGCGATGTTGCCAAATTCACGTTGTCAAAATTTTGTAATTTTATCCGACGCGAGCCATGAGTCGAGTCCCTCAGCTTTACGACAATGTTATCGATTAATAAATTAGTTCCAGAGTATTATTCCGGACTACTGTTGAGACTATTATTGATTTATAAATATTTTGATTTTATTATTTTCATAAGTCATAACTATTATTATTATTACTATTATTTCATTATTAGCAAAAATATCTATATACTGTATTATAATGTGACTACTATTTAGACTATTATTGATTTATAAATATTTTGAATAATGTGACTAGGTATATCACATATTGATTATGAAAACATGATATTTTTTTGCTATATTTTATTTTGAATCATTATAATTATTTAAATAAATATTTTTGTAGAATACAGTTCAAAATTGAAAATGGCAACGTTGCAGCGTTTTTTATGCTCAATCGTGTTGGTTTTCTTTTGTTTTTCAATTTCCTTTAATACGCCGGCAATTTATGCTCAATCGTGTCGCAAAAAAGATGTTTTATGCTCAATCGTGTCTCAGCCTTAATCCTGGCTTGTAATCTATATAAATGATAATTCAAAAACCCAAAATGTAATATACTAATATAAGAATGGATAGGACATGCCTATACCAGTTTCATATGGGACCGTGTTCTTTTTTGGGGAAGAGAGAACGTAAAGAGAGAAAGACGATAATATGGTTGTGCTTCAACCGGAAAAGCAGCTGTTGCTATTGACGGAACGACCGTTCATACGGCCTTTAAAATATCTCTTTCAAAATTACTCCCCTTGTCAACAGAAGTTTTACAACAATATCAAACTTTATTTAAATATACAAAAGTTATCATTATAGACGAAATCAGTATGATTGGCGCAGAACTATTGGCTCAAATAGACCCTCGGTTAAAAGAAATCACTGGTAATTATATCGATAATTTTGGCGGATTAGATATTATTTTTATTGGTGATCTAAGACAACTTCCACCAGTCAGAGCTGCTCCCATTGACAAATCCATTAGGTAAAAAATGGTAGGTCCAAGTTTGTGGCGGAGTCTACAATTCCACGATTTGACCGAGGTTATGCGACAAGACAATGTTATATTTTCAAACATTCTTTCTAAGATAATTCAATTGATTGAATCGAAATTCTTTTCAAAAGAAAATGCAGATAGATTGTGTCCAAATAGAACAAGACTATTTTTAGAAAATATTAATGTCGACATATTATACAACAATTCTGTTTTAAATGAAAATGATAATAAATTTGTTTATACAGTTATTGCGAGGCTCTTCTCTGTTAATTTATAATTTTTGTCCATGATTATGACCAATATAATAGTAAATACCTATTTCGAGAAAACGTCGCCTGTCGAACTTTAATATAGAGTATAGTGATGAACGAATGATATAATACCACGCGCCTATTAATACATTTATTTTGGACACTAACAATATTATTATTAATTTCGTTAAGGGGCCTCGCTATGGCTATTAATTGAACAAAAATTTTAAAAATTTTTAACAAATATTTTGTTTTTTGTTTCAGTTCATTTAATTCTAAAGAAGATATTGACACTACTAATTTTGACGATGAAGTTGACCATGTTGATGATATGGTACATAGCATGGTACAAAGATCACAATTAATGTTATCTGATATCGAGCCTGAGAAAAATACTTATAATTGTCATCTCTGTAAATCATCTTTTCCAAAAAAAAGAGATTTAAGCAAACACCAGAAATCACATAAAAAAAATTATGAAAATTCTTATAAACCTAAGAACTCACATTCCACATTTCCTGAAGAATTACACTTAACTAAGCATAACAAGACACCTGAACCGAAAAAAACAAAGAGGCTTTATGAATGCAGTCTCTGCAGATCAACTTTTCCTACAGCATCAAAACTAGAAAGTCATACAAAATATCACATCGGTGATAGTCCTCTAATTCAATGCCATCTTTGTGATGCATTATTTATATTACAATCATATTTAAGTATTCATATGAGATCTCATTTTGTAGATAAACCATATCAGTGCCGTCATTGTTTAGCAACATTCGCCCAAAAGAAAAGTTACTCTTACCATTTAAAAACTCACAGAGATCTTGAATTGAGGAGATGTATTAGGTGTAACATGTTATTTTTTCCAAAAACTAAGCTAATTAAACGTTTTAAATGCGTCGAGTGTAACAAAAGATTTGGGCAAAAAGCTGTTTTACGGTCACATATGAGAACTCACAGTATTGAACAAAAATATAAATGTGACACATGTGGAGTAGTCTTTGAACAAAAATCTAATTTAATTAAACACATAAAAAAATACATTACAAGAAAATCTCATACCAAAGAAACATGTCTATGTCTTATCTGTTTAAAATCGTTTTTTGAAAAAAAGGAACTTACACTACATATTAAATTGCATATGAAGAATATGTCATCTGAATGTTTGATTTGTAAAAAACCATTTCTACAAGTACCTGTCTCGGCTAAAGTATTAAGAGATATAACTGGAAATAAAAAAAATATATGCGATGTGTGTTCTGTCATCTTCTAATCTATCAGATACACAACTAGCTGGAACATATTATAAAGACAGTATACCGCCATTCCTGAAGTTTCTGGCCATATTGAAGTTCACTCTTATAAATGGGACGGATTAAATAATTTATTTTTATGTACATTACATTTTTATTTTATATTTTAATCGTTTTTATTTTATTATCGTGATTTTTTAAATTTAATTTAATTTAAAATTGTTTTCAATAATTACTTACAGATGATTTGTGATCTGGGCACTTTATAATTTGATGCGCCTATTAATTGAATTTACATGACAAATTACATTGCATCAAAATTCCAGTTCTATTAATAACAATGATCTGAATGAATCTGTTTTAACATTATGATATTTTAATTAAAATGAATTAATATAATTATTATACTATTGATAACATATGTTTTATGTTGTTATTATATCCTGGGATGGAAGTATTGTCTAATGAAAACATTGATGTGAAATCTGGGAATAAGAAAAAAACAATTGTTAAAACACAGTTAATTGTCAACTTATTTTCTCGGTTACAAAAACAAGTAAAAGAGTTGAAGTACGACAAAAGATAACCCTACATTTTGGATTGGTTAAACACAACTCAAAATTCACACACATCAATTTTTGGGAAACAATCAAGAAATAATTGTTATTGGTTAGAAGTGTACTAGACATTTCACATTGTGACCGGTAAACCATTGCACTTAGAAGGGGACAGTTTCCTATGTGACATTGTCAAATGAGCTTATTAGCTTATTGACCAGCCCAGAGTCTTCTTTTTGAATTGCAAAATATTGACTATGTATTTGATGCAATGCCTATATACACTATCATAATACACTATTTGCGATTTGTTTGACAATTATTATTTTAAAATGTATTGTCTAAGTACTTTTTTAATATTCTTAACAATATAGAAAATTTAGATGAACATCATACAGTACAATAGTCTTTTTAGTCGTACCTGAGTATATTTTTGGCCAAAAATCAAATGTTTATTTGTATTGATTTTGGCAACCGTTAGCATACACTGCCAAAACATACACAAATCAGTTAACTCACTATTACGATAGTAATAGCTGGATACAGCAGTGGAGAAGAAATTTATTCTACTAGTCTAAAAAAATAAATGAATTGAGGACATGGACCTATCTAATAAGACAATAAACTCACAACAACCACTGTTGCCAGATTATGACCGTTTCGATTAAACTATATATACCTTTAGTGTTGTAAGAAAAATAAGTTGAAGATAGAGATATTTTCCTGTAGCTTGAAAATTACTCAGCACTTTAATTCCAACATTAGAACTTTTTAATTCTGTTCGCATACATAAATTATCTATATACAATATTTTCGATAATTAACCCACAATGTATCAATTAATAAAAACAAACAACTTAAATATATAAGTTACATATTATAATTTAATATAACAATTTAAAACTTTAATTTTCTAAAACAATATATATACTTAAATTTTAGTTAATTGTATATTTTATACTTTTAGTTTTAATATGATTTAATATTCTATAAAAAATAATTCTATGGATTATATTAATTAATAATTAATGTATAGAAATACCTGGGTATTTACCTCAAATATGATAATTAATACAGATTTTAATTTAAAAATTAACATGTTTGTTGATTGTTTGACAATGTAACTGAGAATTCTGTTGGATTTAGAAAACTCTTGATTAAGTGTAACATTTTTCCGTTAGTTTTTATTTTAATTTAAGTTAGTATTATTCAAAGCTGGGCAAGTTATTGATATTTTTTAACTCAGTTATGTTAATTATTATTTTTTCAATTAAATTAATAGACATTTTAATATATCAATTAAGTTTAAAATTGACAAATACCATTAACTTAACTTCAATTAATTATTTAAGTTAATAATAAAAATAAAATGCATTTCTGAGGTATTGTTTAATAAAATAAATGATAATACCTTGAATAGTAATAATTCATAGGCAGTTTCATGGCAAACTGAACATTTTCCAGAGGCAAGTTACAAATATCCCAAGTATTAATGCATAATAACTAATTATATTTCGGATCATTATTGACTACCTATCATATTACATTTACTAGGGAACCCGCAGTCTACAAACCTCCCCTCTATTTAAAAAAATCTCAGAGGCAGTTGCCTCTGAAATTACCGTTCACCACGCCACTGTTCATAGGTATATTATTATTCAAACAATGTATCTGATAATCATTATTGTGATAGGTTGGTTGTAATATTGCATACAGATAACTATTACGACGTAGTGATGCGGTGTCGAATTGTACTAGCTTTGATGTGTCACGGGATCAATCGGGTTAGCACTACACGTATCAAGTTAAATAACAATATAGGTAACACTATCTGATAGTTAACAAACATGATTGTGCATTTATTACACTGAGAAAACAATTTAGTATTTACTTATATTACAGTGAATTATGAAAGGAAAAAAATAACTGATGACAAGTATGTCGGGTGTTGGTGAACGGGTGCGTACACGTACGGTTAGTGGGGCTGCTAGCAGCTGACGGGCGGAACGATGTTCGCGTGGTGAATACTTGCAAAAGACAAGAGGCCGGCCTTTATGTTGCAGTTGACTGTCGCGTAGGTCCGCTGCGTCCGTTGTTCTAGGATAGTGTGCTGGTGTCACCTACCATGGACTGGTTGTTGGTAGAAGCTGATGCGGCAGAAAAGCTTCATTTGAATTCAAACGTGGCTTTCCTCGGTCCGTGTCAGTAGGCGTCCGCTAAGAAAGGATTTTGGAAAATTAAATCTCTAAAAAGGAAAAATAGGGGTTGTAAGAATACAATAGTGGTGCCATCTATCCACCAAAATAAAATTAAAATATTCAACATTGGTGCCAAAATTCAAAATACGAACATGATATTTAGCAGTGGTTCCTCTAATGATTTAGATGAACAATAAGAAACGATTTTCCCAATAATCGCATTTTAAATAGATGGTCAAACAAAGATTTTGAGATGTAGAAATTAAATTATTTTTGTTTATAAATGGTTGCTATTGAATACTCGAGTAGATCAAGTAGGTACCAACTTGTCACGTTTATGGCCTTGAATAAAGAAACTATTTCTTAAAGTAAAATGTATGTGTGTAGCTTATACACTCAAAGACTACTCGATTGAATTTGACGAAAATCTCAGAGGTTGTTTTTAGAAATGTTAGAAAAGTTTAGAGTAAGTTAAAACCATGTTAAATGTGGCAAAATCTCATGATATTCGAAATGCTATAGGTTCAATAATTAAATATTGCTTATTTTTAACAATTCAAAAAACGAACTATAGTCATTAACCGTAAAATAGAATAAATAAATCCAAATGCGCAATTCATCAAATTGAAGTCTTACACGAAACTCACTGGGTGTTTCACCACAAAGAAGTAATTTTTTAAAAGAATTTGTGGAATCCATTGTTACTGTATTAAAATAAATTCAATATAAATGTTTTGAGATAGTTTCTTAGAACTAATAATTTTCTACATTCTATTTGTAACTTAATTTTTAAACATTTAGTTATACTTATAATTTCTCTAAACATTTTCAAAGCAAAAATATTGATCTATTTAACAGTCTTAATTAAGTAACCGATGTAGTTTTTGTGTTTCACATCATAGGATAAATTGTGATTTAACATTTTAACGATGTTAAAAGCCAAAGACATTCCATAAAAGCTAAATGTCGAACCAAAATGTCTTTGTATTTGTAACAATCAAAGAAATAGAAGTAAGAACGTCCAATAATATTGAAGATATTATAACAAAAATATTATTTTTATACCTTACTTGAACAATTTGATGATGGTATTGAATGAAAAAAGTATATCTCATCATGAAACTAAAATTGCACTACAATATATGCTACTTACTATGCGCGCTAGTAAAAAAACATATTTTTAAAAAGAAGCCGTCGAATTTTATGAAAATTATTTACCTGGACAAAATGGCTTTATAGAAACGGCCGAGTTTGAGATTTGGCAAGCTAAATGGAAAATCATCAACAAAATCTTAAAGCTCACCACTGCTATAGACATTGTAAGTGTCTGTGGTAATATAATGAATGCAATTGCAGCTTTTTGACATCAAAGAGACCCAAAAACTTTTTAGGAATATGAAATCTGAACAAGGTATTGGAACATTCGTTTTTATCAGTTCATTGAGACATTGATGTAGATGATGAAATGTTATCAGCAAATTTGCTAACAGAGTCAAAGCTAAAATTTAAATTAAATATAATTTGTTTTATTACTGTTATTATTATTATGTATTCTTTTCATCATGAGGTTTGTAATAGTATATTGTGTGGCAAGGGTGGGAAGTGAGCTATTTCAGTCGCGGGTGACTGAAATTGCCTTCCCGCATGAGCCACACATACTATTTTTTGTCACGCATCATTCACGGCAAAGGTAATGCAGGGATCTATGCAACAACTACACCATAATTCTACAACAACAATATTTCATGAAAGAAACGATTTGGTTTTATTTATTTTAAACGTCACGCATGGAGGTTATAATATGAATATAAGATGTAACCAAAAGTTTATATTTTGTAAAGACCATGTTATAGATTTCAGTGTCTGGTTGTGTAGGGGATACGCGATATGTGGGCTCAGAACTTTTTGGGATTTCCACTTTATCACCTGGCACTTTTTGGCATTTCAACTTTACCAACCGGCACTTCTTGGGTTTCCCACTTTACCACCAGGATCTTTTAGGGATTCCTAATTTATCGCCCACTGGATGGAAAAAGGACGCTTTCCAACGCTTCAGCCGCTATCAATAACCAAATTTTCGGTGCAGGCGTGAAAAAAAAACATTTAAAACATGTAGGTACGTGAATGGTTTGTGATGAGATGTATGAAGTAGTGGGTGCTATATGCCACGAAAAACTCACGGACATACGTGCTGTAACACGTTTCTGTATCGGTGAGCTCTCTCGAGGAGAAGCCGAAAGGTTGCCAGTTGTTCCCGTTTTATTTTTCAATCGCGGCGTCAATCGATGTAATGGACACGTCAGTGCTGAGGCGTAATTCTGCGTTAGGTTTAGGGTGTGCTAGATTCACCTTGGCGAAGAAGGCTACTGGGCAGGTGTAGAATGCGGCAAAAATGCTGTCATTCCACTGTAACGGTCCGTCCTTTTTCTTCATTTGAGTCACTAAGTCCAGTCATACAGCGTAGTCTGCAAATTTTAAACAAAGGACATTCTGAAGAAATTGAATTTGCATGATCATGATTATATAGTTTGCCTGATACATCAAGTTTAGTTTTGTCTTAGCTGGATAGATTAAATAGCGATTTTTCTTGGTACTACAAAATATACCAATACAGATACACAATATTACGTCTTGGAGTGCTAGTAGCTTTTCTTATATCGTTGATCAGCTGTTTGAAACCAATGTTTTCGCGCACCACTTTTGTTGTGTATAAGCATAGCCACAAGCCTGGCCATAAACGGGTTAAAAAGTTAAAGTGAAGTTAATTTTAACTTTTTAACTTAACTTTTTAAAATTTAATTTTCATTAACTTAATTTTTAACTTATTTTAATTGATATAAAGTATAAACTTAATAAATAACGAATTATTTTTAATCGGATTCAAGTTAAGTTAATTTATAAATAATTAATATAATAAAAATAAAAATTATTATTGATGTTGCATATTACATAACCATATACGAGAATAAGAAATTAGAAATAAATTAAATTAATTTTTTGTTTCACTTGCCAAAACTCTTCAAGAAAAATAACTTAATTAAATAGTTAATACATATTATAGCATTAGCCACTTAGGTATGTATTATATTATAATATGTACTTAGGTATAAAGATATACCATACCATACTGCGGTGAATGGGACTTTTCGGCTCGGGCGATTCGGTGATATGACAATGTTCGACGATGTCCGTTTTGGCGATACGGAAATGTACTTACCTATAACATTGTCTCACAATGTGGTATAGAAATGTTATCTTTATTACTATAAGTTATTGTTATCATTACTACACGATAATGTGGTCATGATAGTCGATATGGATTATCTGATAATTTTATAATTTTATAATTTAGTCTGCGGAAAGTGAAGTGCCTACATATACGTAGTCAAGTATATTGTTATTAGTTAATATATATTATATTATTGGTATTCAATTATTTTTTTTATTATTTTTTTTAAAGGTAAATAAATAGGTATTAGGTATGTCAAAAGTAAAATCAAAAAGAAATAAAAATGTGATCCCCGTGGATGGTTTTATGTTCATATTTGATAAGCTTAAAGCGGACGAAACTAAACGATTTTGGCGATGTTGTCGTAAAGATTTGTCTTGTCCGGCCCGAATACATACTGGTGTACATGATTTTAAAGTTTAAAATATTCTGCTAAAAAACATTGTCATGATTCTGAAACGGCTAGAATAGAAGCAGACACAGCTTTAACGAATATGCGTCAACGAGCTATTTTAACAATGGAACCACGTCTTGTGTAATTAATGAATGTGCTAACGGGTTATCAGATGCGGCAAAGGTACACAGTACACACATTACATTTTATTTTTCTATTATTTTTATAGGTTCACGGCCTATTACACTGTCCCTATCTGGTCCGTAGGTACAGTAATAAATAATTTTAATTTTAATTTATAGGGCGTTTTACAATCTTCCGAAGCTCTAAAACGACAAGTACGGCGTATAAGAAATAATGAAATAGCAGCTCCATGTATTCCATCAGATTTATTATCTTTACAGATACCCGATGAGTATCAAAATTATTCACCATCAATCGGAGTTAATGACAATTTTTTATTGGCTGATAGTGGGCCTAGCAATGAAAGAATATTAATATTTGGTCAACCACTTGGTCTCAAGTTATTAAAAGATTCAAAAATATGGTACACGGATGGAACTTTTAAAGTGGCACCTATTCTATTTTTCCAAGTTTATGTTATTTTAGCTGGATTTTTAGGGGGAGTGCATCCTGCAGTTTATGCATTGCTACCTAACAAAAAAGAACAAACATATGTAAAATTATTTAGTATGATTAATCAATTACAACCTGATCTCCATCCAACATCAGTATCTTGCGATGTTGAACTTGGAGCCATAACAGCAATAAAAATTTAATTTGAAATATAAATATTTTTGGTTTTTATTTTCATTTAAGGCAACATTTTTTGAAAAAAGTTGGAGAGTTACATTTACTGTCAAATATAATAATGAAGCAAACTTTTGTGTAGCAACTAAAACAATTATTGCGTTGGCGTTTATACCATTGTGTGATTTAGATATGGCTACAGATGAGTTGGCAAACGAACTTCCAGATGAGCTTATACCATTATTTGAGTGATTTGAAGAATTTTACATTGAAAAGAAAAATCGACGTATAGGTTGATGAAATGTGGAATCTTCACCGACGAATATTGAATGATTCAGACCGGACAAATAATCATGCAGAGGCGGCAACCGATGATTAAATATTCAAATAGGTAGGTACTCATTCAACGATATGGACTTTCATTGCGAATCTCAAAAAAAATTCAAGTCAGGCGTGACACGTACTATGAAAATATTGTGTCGGGAAATAGTCCTCCAAGGAAGTTGAAAAAATTTCAAGACACAGATAAAAGAATAAAAAGGTTAGTAAATAATTATGATAGGCAAAATAAAATGATATTTCTAAGAGGTATAGCAAATAATATTGCTTTAAAATAAAATTGTAGATAATTTTTTTTTTATATTGGCTAAATAATAATGTTATATCTATATGTTTAACTGTATTAAATAGGTTCTATGATTTAAAGTAACTGTGGTATTTAAACATTTTTAACTGTATTACCTATAAACAATTATAATTATTTTGATTTATTTATTTATGATTTAAAGTGACTGTGATATTTATACATTTCGTGGTTGCCACAATAGTATAGATAGTACCATCTTAAATTCTGCAAGGTACTTCAAATGTGTTTAATTAAATAATAGTTGGCAACACTGACTCCAACCTACGAATTCTGTCCATTGTTCAACCACGGTGTCACGATGACTCCCGGGGCGTTCGCTAAACTATTTGTATTGAGCAATATATTTCGTGCATGCACTAACAACATTACAGTAAAATATTCTGCGTACGAGCTGCGGGATGTTATTTTTTTCCATGTTGCTGTTTGCTGTCGAATATTATAGTATTATAAAATAATAGTGCAATTTGAATTGGTTAATAACTATCATCGCGGCTTTTGAATTTTATAATATGTAAGTATAACCCACATTAATTTTATTCAACACTCAATATACCGATATATACATGTACACCCACACAGCATTTTAATATTTCCCAACTAGGGTAAAAATATTTTCAGGAAAACAATATAGTTGTCAAAATATTTGAAAAAGTTGCCTAAATAATAAGGAAATATTTTATTTATATTTTTTAACCAAGAAGTTCACATTTGAAAAATATTTTGTAAAAAACATTAACATTATAACCCTATTTTTTCAAAAAACATTTTCATGGAAATATTATAAAAATATTAAATAAAAATTTTTGTGAAACCATATATACCAACATTTTGTTATCATGAGAATAAAATATTTATACAATATTATTAGTCAAATATTCATTATTCAAGCACTCCAACATATTTACAAAACATTATCATTTCCCAAATGCTGTGTGGGCAGTGGAATGGCGATCGTTACAATAATATATTGTTCAGTTAGGTGTAGGTTAGTAAACACCAGATTATATAGGTATACGTAAAATCGTTAACATTTAAAGGTAATTTATATTACACTTGCTTTCGTATCGACCATCGACAGAGACAATTGTTAAAATCTAAAAATAAAAACGTGCACCTATCTACCTACCTAAATTGTATCACGCGTTTTTTAAAACCAAGTTTTTACAGATATTTATATACATAACATATACCGTAAATTTTGGCGGACACTAGTCATTGTGAGTAATCTATAATCAATATATAATTTCGTGATTGGCTGGTAACTTTGTCGATAATTGCAATTATCGTTATCAATTTATTGATCATTCAACATCATGTAGGTAATATTTTGGTTGAAAATCGATAAATTTGGGAATCTGAGGATATGTCCAAATTAAAAAAAAACGTTGCGGATGTGTGAATGAAGCAAAAATTTTGGCTAAACTCTTACACCAAAAGCAAATAATTTACATGGAAATACGGATGATAAATATTAATTTTATTTCAAAAAAATTTTTGATAATTTCAATGAGGGCCAAGGCACATATGTATTTAATCAAATTTCCTAAAAAATAAGTGATCACACAGTGAAAATAAATAAAATAAAATATTTTGCAAGTAATAATGTAGGTATACCCGCCGCGGAATAAGATGATGACTGGTCGCACAAGCAAAACAACTTCCTCCACCGCACAGCTTGTCTTTGCGACCACTTCCAGGGGTTTCGGGGAACCAATCAAAAACCGGCTGTGCGAAACGGACGCAAAACAGTCCGCCGCGCGGTCATTATCTTATTCCGCGGCGGGTATATTATATATTTATAAATAAATAAATATTGATCACTTTGACTATACCCATCAATTTTGGCCATTTCTTGTATTGTCATTTACAATCTGAATTAATAAATACATATTTGCCATTGTCAATAATGACGTAATTACTAGTAAAAATGTATTTCCAGCATTAATTATTGTTAATAATTTTTTTCAGAATAAACTGCGGACATTGTTTTATATTATGTCATCTTCTTGTACATCCCATTCAGACGAGCAACAGGCTACAATTGACGCCGAGAACGCCGTGAACCTAAATATTTTCGACGACGGTAGAGATGAGTCGTGCCCGGCTGATTTGATGCGGGACCGTGCGGCTCGTAAAATAATATTTGACAGGGGCTTCATTGACGGCATAAACATGCGTTTGTCATTTCCATCAGAATTGAAGTCGGTGAACGCATCGAATGAACCAGTGGAAGTTTTTTCCATGGTTAATATCACCAATGCCGCCATGGTTGCAGATGTCGCACTCAGGTCATCGATGAATGCATTGCAAGCAGCCTCGTTGGCAGTTGATTTGTCAAATGAGCCCGCTGAAGTCACAGCCATCGAGGCGATGGTGACAGTTGCGTTGGATGCCGCGAAGACAGCTGAAGTTGCGGCCAGTGTGGCTCGGTCCATATCACATAGAAGCAGACGTTCACTTGGTATGGATGAATAACTAGGTATATCCATGATTGCGGACTAACACACGATAGCACCATATTTTTATTGTGCATCATACAATTATTATATTTCATATACGTATATATTACTTCAGCAAGTTAATGTAACGTTAATTTTCAATTTTAAATAAATACAACATTTTAAATTTTTGTTCTAACTCTATAGGCCTATTTGATTAGTGATAGTATGAAGAGAAAGAAGCGGACAAATGTTAGTACCTAGATACAGCATCTAATAGTTCGATTTCTTTGTGCTTTTATACCCATGGTTATGAAGTTAGCCCCCCTCCCCCCACCACACCATCATAAAAATTATCCATACTAGTGCAAATATTTAGGAAATGGATTGCGAATAATTGCAAATGAATAACTAGGTTTGAGAGGACTAACTTCATGGAGCCCCCCCTACTTTGTCTAATCCATTCCAAACCAAAGTAAATATTTAAAAATTCCGTTGCAAATAATTGTAAATTGCTTTTTGAATTTGGAAATTAATACCGTACATTTTGTCAACCCTCCCTTTTATCGAAACCATTGTTTTCATATGTTATACAGTGTCCGCGAAAATTTGGTAGGCACACTTTATAACTCACTTGCGTACATTTCTTAGTAGTCTATACATGTTCTATAATTCTGTCTGGGTGAGATTGATGATCCAATAGTCTAGTGTTATGTCCCACAAACAGAATTCAAAATTATGTATAGTTTACTATGAAATATGATTAATATAATTATTCAATGCACCCTGTTTCTACGTTATGGTAAAGGATATGTCAATATTATACTTGAATTAATTAAATGCATATTCGAAAGTATTTGAATGAGTATTTTAATATAAGATAATAATATTATATAAACATTATAATTTTCCCCTACAAGATTTTTTTAATTATAATAATTATGTACAACTGAAAAAAATTTGACATTAAAATTACCACTAATGAATTAATATTGGTCAAATTGTCAAGTTTTCATGATTGTTATTTATATATATTATTTATGTTCATGGCTTTTTTTATTTTTCATAAATTTAAGAGCGCCTGAGCGCGATTATTCCAACGGCGTCCAGGGCAAGGATACTCACTTGCCCCGCCACTAGATTCGCCACTATAGGTATGTTTCATTAGGACCTACTTATGTTTAATTTGCTTAAAAATAATTGTCTACTTTACATGATTAAAACGATGATGCAGATGTTAATATAATAATACTAAGTACCTATACCTACTTATTGTTACGGACTAGGTATACTAAAGTCTAACATGATTCATGATTAATAAATGGCATCCCATGGTTATTACCAAAAGCAAGTAGCAACAAAAACATGTTGTTGTAAGACAGTTTGGAATTGATTGATTATAATAGTAGTACCTATACTAATATATTCTATGAATCGCCTATCGACCTATTCAACATAATATTAACAAATAGTGTGTTTCACATTGTGAACTATGATTAATCTACCTATTAGCAATTTATAAAAAATAAATCGTTCCCATGAGGGTAGCTACAAAAGCATTATGCAGCATTATTATTTAACCAAATTCCAAAATATCAATTATAACTTATAAGTGTCTAAAGGAGTTCACAGAACAGCATTTTCAGATGTACCACAGCCGTTGCGTTCTGAACACCTTCACGTGACACACGACTTGTACAACAGTTGTACATATTTTACATTTTAACTTGTGTTAAATTAAATAAATAACTATTTTACATTCACTGTTGTAAATTATCTTAAATTAATTAAAAACAAGTATGTTAAAGTACTTAAACTTAATTCTAACCTATAAGTTTTGTCCAGGGCCTCGCAAAAGGTAGCGCATTAAATGTCCAATTCGTGCTAAAACATTGTTATACAGTATATAATCAACTCTAAATCAATTTCTTACTAAACAACAATTTAAATTTATATATTTTATAGATTTGTAAAAATAATTAAAATCAAAAATTAATAAAAAAAAATGTATAATAACCATTAAAAAATATATGCAATTAATTAAAATAAAATAAACAAATATTGAGAAAGATAAATTAAAACAATAAATAAATTAGACTAATTAAGATTATTAATACAAAATAGTAGGTATATTATGACTAAATGTAATTAATAAAAATTATTGTATATTAAGAATATTATAAAAATATAATATTTAATAATAGTTTACAAAATCGACTCTTAAAAATTATAATAAAATTAATGTACCTATAATATTAATGATTAATAAAAATGATAAATTAATGTATATTAACAGTGTTGAAATATACAATTAATATTATAGTAGTCAACCTTGACACGTGTGTACAATTTAGTATCTAGTTAGACTCACTATCTATACGGATGTAACACGAACTCGGTTGTGCATATATATAGGGTCTTTGAAGTATGCAATAGGTACCTACTCACTTTCACGCGCACCGTCGTACAATGCGTATACGGTGGGTATGTACTGTCACGTTAAATTGTCCAGTTGTACGTTATTATATATTACACTTATACATAATCATATTGTCGTGTTATTATTAATTTATATTAATACTAAAGTCATTAGTCCGTCAAGCTTCACTTTCAACAAATAGTTAATACAAATATAATATTTAAAAAACCGGCTAAGTGCGAGTCGGACTCGCGCACGAAGGGTTCCGTACCATCATCAGCCATAAACATGTCAGCAACACTGCTTATATTATATATTCTAGGATTTTTAATATTTATTGTTATAGCGGCAATAGAATACATAATCTGTGAGCATTTCAACTTTCTAACTTTCATGGTTCACGAGATACAGCCTGGTGACAGACGGACGGACAGCGGAGCGTTAGTAATAGGGTCCTGTTTTACCGTACGGAACCCTAAAAATAATTAATTTAAGGGATTCATAAAAATGTTTAATAATATGAATGTAATATTATACTAATAATTAATACAAAATATATATATTATTTTAAATAAATAATAAAAGTAATGTACTCATATTCAAAAATAATAATATGATTTTTAAAAAATATAATTACTACACCACACAGATATAGATCATTTTATTATCTATATCTTTGCTACACTACGTTATAGGTCGGTACCGGCGCTTGCATAATAACGGCGTTCGAAGTGCGATAAGTATTAGTATTAGTATTAGACTAATCAACAACCATAAATCGTAAGTATCTATCTTACTACAATTGATATTACAGTTTCGTTATTTTTGCTAAAACAAAATACCCTGAATTCCCTTAAAAACTGTTTTGCGAACCAATACCATAGCGTCTTACCGTTGTCTTGGGCTTTTTTTAAAAATAATTTTATAATAAGAAAAACTAAAACAAAATACTTAGAAATGATAAATCAACACATTTTTACAACTAATACAATCAAAAATTGTACAGGCATCACTTACTTGTCACTTACCTACTTATAAACTTCATATTTTATAAATATTTTAAAATTAAAAATGCCATTTTGTAGTTGGATAAAAAAATAATATTATAATTTATAATATTTACGTATTTTTATAATTTTTTAAATTACTGCCAATATCTGGGTATCTAAATGACGAAGGAGATTATAGTTTATAATAATTACTAATCAGTATGGGATCTAAATGTCTATGACGTTCTATTTGTCCAAAGGCATCCAGTTGACGTACCTACTTGGAATCACTTGTCGCAGGATCTAGGTGGAACCACGAATTAAACACGGTAAAAAGATCTGTTTATCCTTGGGTTTAATTTAGACCTTAGATACATAGAATATAGATATTATAATATTATGATCTATGAGTTACATCATCGTGGGTGGTAAGGACGTATGGGTTTCCTTCCGTAAACTAAAAATATATTATTTTAAATAATCTGGTTACCAAGGTGAACTTATCAATTTAAATACACCGTCCTTGCTGGTCACTCAAGTTATCATTTTATCAGATGTCGTATCATTGAAATCGGTCATTCGATCGTATACTCGTATTGACGTATAATTTATTATAGTAGGTCAACATGGACGTGAGACACACCAAAATTCGAATCGATCAATGAAATTGCAAATTGGAATTTTACCTTTACCTATAGGTAGTATAATAATTATTAATTATTAGACAATTGATATGATCTTCAGTAGGTAGGTACTCGTTAAAATTCTAAATAGTCAAAAGTACGAACAACTTACCTCTTTTACGCGCAGTGCACTTATAATTGCTTATGTGACGATATTGTCATATTATAGATCTTCAAAATCGTGGTAAATACACAATTAGAGTAGTTTAGGTTTGATGCCAAATAGTAGCCGATTATTATTTCATGATCGACGATCGAGCTAGGCTACAATAGGATTCCAGTGTACCTACCTATTTATGTACTGAATCTGACGTACAGTCACTCAAGAGTTTGGGAGATATAGCAATTCATTGAAATCAGTTACGTTAAGACACAGACTCGTCAATAATGAATACACAATGGAGGTAATTTTTATGAATATCATTTATATATAGATAGTTAATCAAATTGTATTATAATATAATAATAAAAAAAAGTAATCAGTACTAGAAATTTGCTAGACTAAACCGGTGTGAAAAATAATGCACCGGGATGTTTGGACCATATCATTTACATGGTGGAATAATTGTAAAATGGTCTAGTTTAGCGAATTTCTAGATGTCATGAACAACAGGTACCTTGTTATTGTAATAGTACAAATAAGCTCTATAGTATTATTATAATACCAAAACCTATAAATATAATATTTATATTAAATACTTGGTTATATTCTTTACATATTATCTTATTGCCAGGCTACTTGGACAATCATTAAACATTTAACGAATCAATACTGAGGTAATGGTTCCTCAAACATGATTTAACGACCCATGATTGGTTCAATAAATTAATACATTTTTCATGCAACCAATATATCTTTAAATAATGACAGTTCATTTATAATTTTTTCAACTCTTCAAGTATCTATTAAAAAAATATTATATTAAAATTGTGTATACCAATAAAACAATATAAAACCACAAAATATAATGTTTATCACTTCCACATAGGCACTTTACTTTTAAGCTATCTAAAATATTAAAACTTATTATTTTTAAGCATATGTTCAATATTGTTATTAAATTGCTTCTATTTTTTAGACAGCCGAGTAAATTTTACTCAATAAATCCGATGAAACAACAACGTCAAGAGTTGTCATATAAAAAACTAAACGAATTACGCAAGTTAGATACTAGATATAAATGTATTTAAATTTTTATATAATATATTATTATTATTTGTTTTTATTTAGAAACGCTACATTGTGTGATTTCACTTTAAAGACAGTAGATGGAGATATCATACATGTTCACAAATATGTTCTAATGAGTAATTGTATGTATTTTGAAAAAATGTTCAGTGAAAAATCTAAAGATGATGATCAAAAGTGTATTCACCTACTAGATATTGATGGTGATATTTTACATAATTTGATCGATTATATCTACACTGGTACATTGATTCAAATCCATGAAGAAAGTGTTGAAGTAATAATTTTTATATTTTTAAAGGATTCATAATTTTAATGCATTTTATTAATTTTAAAGAGAATACTGAAAGGAGCTGATATCTTACAACTATTTGATGTTCAAGATTTATGTATTGAGTTCCTTCTGAGATCTAATGGGGAAAATTCGTTGAAAATTAAAACAAGAGTTGATTTAAGAATGATGTTCAATATGCCTAATGTATGTTTTAAATGGGCTCTAAACAATTTTGAGTAAGTGATATATTTTTTATATATTACAGAAATGAAAATTGTCTGATGCTTGATTATTTTACAGTAAAGTATTCAGATGTGCTGGATTTTTAACTTTAGATATTGAACAACTTAAGCAGTTAATTGATAGCGATGAATTATATACTGTAGAAGAAGAAAATGTTTGTATCAAATTTTATAATTCAATAAAATTCATATATGGTATATGGCAAGGCTGGGCATTAACGAGTTAAAAAGTTAATTTTATTATAACTTTTTATCTTGACTAGTTACTTTTGGCTTTTCATTTACTTAACTGTTAACTCACTACATTTCTTAACTAACGTGAAATTAATGAGTTAATTTTTCATTTTAAAAAGTAAGTTAAGTTAATTTATTTTGTTTTTAATTTTATTATATTTCACTATTTCAGTCTATTTCGTTTTCATGTCAAATAAAAATGTTTCGTAAATTGTTTAAAATTAAAAATTTATATCATTCGAATCTCACTTATATGGAAATACTATATGAAGTATAAACACTATATCCTATAATTTACTTTTGGGTTGGAAAAAAAATCAAGTACGCTAGCGTTGTATAAACAAATAAACTTTTTTTTAACTTGATAAAAAATTAACAAAAGTGTGTATTAACTTTTAACTTAACTGAGTTAACCTATACTGAAATTAACTTTTAACTTTTTGCTATTGGTGCATATTAACTTAACTGAGTTAATAAAAAATCATTAACTTGCCCAGCCTTGATATAATATGGTAAATAATTCTATTAACAAATTCTTTATTAATAGGTATATATTGCTGTTATATTATGGGTGGGGCATGATGAAATAAACCGAAAACATTTTTTACCAGAACTAATGAAATTGGTTAGAGTACCATTTATGAATTATATGTATGTGCATAGATTACTCCAAGAAGAACCTCTTATTACTTCCAATCGAATATGTGAGTTTGATGATTACATACTCTTAACTACTTAGTCAAGACATAAATACCTACTGTCAGTACTTCAAACGTATATAACTCAAGTACAACATATCAATAAAATTTCTATAATTAATATATTTGAATAGTATAACTAATTACAATTCGAATCATATATAAATTATTCAAAATTTGCCCCCTTCGTTTTCAATACAACGACATAAACATTTCGGCCACTGTTCAATATTATATGTACGAATGGTCTCCAAAGGAATTTCTGCTGCTGCCTTTACATTACTTCGTTAGAGTAATCCAAACAAAATTTTTTACACTCTCTTCTTTAAAATGCTCCATAACCCATAATTGAGCGGGTTCAGGTCCGGGCTTGCAGAGAGCCAATCAGATGCCTAAAAGAAATTTGGAACAATATTTTCAAGCCACTCTTGTGTTGTTTTTGCCTTATGGCCAGGTGCCGATTTCTGTTGGAATACCCAATCGATTCCTCCGAACAATGTATTATTAAGTAAGAGGCTTCACTAAAGAGTCATAAACAGTTTTCTCATAAATGTAAGCCCCAGTTATAACCTCTTTCTCATAGCATTTTATTAGCCCGTACAAGCGTACCAGCTTTTTTGATCTTTCGTGTCTAATTACCTGTTATTAGTCCATTAACAGATGGCTTGTACACCTGTTATATGCACGCACACCTAAGTAATTAAGTAATATGCAAGAGATGGACCGTCCGTCGATTTTCATCTCTCTAGTAATGATTGTCTGCTTTCGCTAAGAGTTACACTTAATTCTTGAACAAACCGCTTAATGACCATTTTTTTGGAACAGAACAAAGGCGACCACTTCTAACTCGGTCAACAAAATCACCAGTACTACGATATCGTTCTGTGGTTAACATTTACTCGTGTTAAGAGGTCGCAAGAGACTGAAAACTAGTGACACAGATTTTCCTGACCTTAACAAAACAGATATTGGCGATGTGCGTAAGATGATCTTCTACCTACATTGTTATTGATACTACGATAGTTTCTGTGATTGAGCCATGTACGTGATACTAATTATAGCATATTTACAGTATTGCAACATTTAAAAGTCAACACTTCCATCAACAACATAGTACTGACAGTAATTATGTCTAGACTAAGTATACTTTAAAAAGTAAAAACATAGAATTTAATATGATGTTTACATATAAAAGATTATATCCAGGTTTTGAATATCTTACAAAAATACATAAAGATATGTTTTACCAAAATAATAAAACACCTAATCATGATACTGTAAGACGCACGCAAAGGGTAATTAATTTAAGTTTTATTCTAAATTTATTTGTCTTATATATTTGATTATTATAATTTTTATAGGGTTTTATAACTCGTAGTCTACCTTGTCTATCATGTTATGTTACTGAAAATGAAACGGAAAAATATGATTCATCTCCCAATTTGAATACTGAAAATATTCTCGCATAAAATTGTTTTCACAATAACAAGGCATTGCAAACTATAGAGGAAAATATTTTATGGCGATTAATTATTATTTTAAAATTAAAAATGTTATAATACCTATATTATATCCTATTCTTTGTTCATTAATGCTATATATCTATGTAATATTGTTGTATTGTTTTAATAAAATAAGGTCAACATCATCCACGAAGTGAGCGTAAAATAGTGTAATAAGTAATTTTATTTTTAATTTATAAATGTTCTCCTTTATGTGTAATTAAAAAAAAAATTAAGCCATTAATTCATTAAATTTATATAATATTGTTGTTGCCATATGTGATATGTTAATTATAACTAGAACATAGACTTTCATGTATTTACATATTTTTTTTCTGGTTAACTTTATCATATTTTTTTGCTTAGTAAGTACACAATACATTTCACAACGCTTGTGATCAATTATTCAATGTTTTTAGTGCATATTTTAATAGTTTATCAAAAATCAAGAACTAAAGTAAATATTTGTTATAAATTAAGGTCAATAACTTTATTAAATTTGATCAAAGAAAGAGATCTGTATTGGCTGCATACTACTGTTTTTTTAATTTCCAATAACAACTTAGAGCAACGGTCTCCAACTATAGTCAATCGCGATCAACTGGTCTATCTTCAGAGGAATATTAGTCAATATTATTAAAAATTAATTGTATTATATATGTTGATTATGGGCGTAATATTAAAATGTAAGACTTAAATACGGCTGTAGGCGTTATATACAATGTAGATAAAGTATGGAGTATTGAAGAAAAACAAAAATTTCAGATTGAGAAGTAATGAAAGAAAAATATTATTACATAAAATGCTGCATATAATAATATAAAAAGCATACCTAAATAAATATTAGTAGATCACCACACTTGAAATTTTTAATATGGCTAACTTGTTGTAAAATGTTGACGACCCCTGGTCCCTGACTTAGTGGGTATAATTTTTTATTGATAATATAAAAAAAAAACTGTGATTATTATCTCCTACTTAAATATTCAAATACCCAAGGCTGGGCATCAACAATTTAAAATGTTAAAGTTAAGTTAAAAATTTAATTTAATTTTAACTTTTGGTATAGTTACTTTTGGCTTTTCAAATGCTATTGTTAACTTACTAAATTTTTTTTTTAAATTAACGAATTAATTTTTCATTTTAAGAAGTAAGTTAAGTTAATTTATTTTGTTTTTAATTTTATATATTTCACTATTTCAGTCTAAATCGTTTTTATGTCAAAAATTAGTTACCGTGAATTGTTTTAAGTTAAAAATTGATATGATTCGAATCTAATACTTATATGGAAATACTGTCTCAAGTATAAATACTATAGTCTATATTATAGACTCTATAATTGAGTTTTAGGTTGGAAAAAAATTAAGTACGCTAAAGTTGTATAAAAAATTACCTTTTTTTTAACTTAATAAAAAGTTAACAAAAAGTGCGTATTATCTTAACTGAGTTAACCTATAATTAATTAAGTTTTATGTTTTAACTTTTTGTTATTGCTACGTATATTTATGATATTATTGGATATTACTAATATAAATTAGGTTGAATTAATTTCAGTTATTGTGTTAGTTCTCAGGGGCAGATCCAGAAATTTACCAAGGGGGAGGGGGAAGGTAATTAAAATGTATCCAACAGATACTATTCATAACATACTTCTTAATATCATTATTTTGAATTTATTCTTACAAACCGGTATCAATGACAACATTAATATACTTTAAAAAAAGGTGGGCCAGTGGGTGTCGCTCTCCTGTACAGTAGGTTACAAGTGGGTCACTGTAATTGATGGTGTTAAATTTGAATTCAATGATATAATATCATTGTATTAGAAAAACGATTCGTTCAACGAAAAATGTATAAGCGGCTATTCGAGCCAGCGTTATCAATATCATGAAAAAACAATGACAATATCCGGCTATTTGAGCGGGACCACAACTACATATAAAAAGGACAATCAAATTAACTTATGGAGCTAAGAAAATACATGATCTCGTTACGACGCACGGTTGTTTGGGGAAGAACGATATTACGCGACTGATTTGATGAACAATTATTATTTAATATAAAGACAAAAAAAACCCTTAATGATACGGCGACGACGAGTATAAAATTACAATTATTATTATATAATTCACATTTGATTATGATAATATTATTGACTGTATGTGTGTGTGTGTGTGTGTGTGTGTGTATGCGAATAGGTGGTGACAAATATAGGCCGTTGGCGTACACCGGGTTGTGCGGTATAGTGGTGCTGAATGGTGGGGAGGGGGCAATTAAAATTAAAATATTATCTGGCGTCGACAAGCTCTGTCCCAAATGGAATCTACATCCTTTAATATTTGTTTCCGGCCATACTGATAAAATCGGATAATGAATACTGAATAGCTTCCTAAAATATTCCCGGATAAAATTGTTTTCACAATAACAAGGC
Source organism: Acyrthosiphon pisum (assembly GCF_005508785.2). NCBI lineage: Eukaryota > Metazoa > Arthropoda > Insecta > Hemiptera > Aphididae > Acyrthosiphon > Acyrthosiphon pisum. The sequence goes on from NC_042494.1 coordinate 21,998,321, forward strand.
ATTGCAAACTATAGAGCAAAATATTTTATGGTGATTAATTATTTTTAAATTAAAAATTTTATAATACCTATATTATATCCTATTCTTTGTTCATTTATGCTTAATATCTATGTAATATTGTTGTATTGTTTTAATAAAATAAGGTCAACATCATCCACGAAGTGAGCGTAAAATAGTGTAATAATAAATTTTATTTTTAATTTATAAATGTTCTCTTTTATGTATAATTTAAAAAAAAATTAAGCCATTAATTCATTAAATTTATATAATATTGTTGTTGCCATATGTTCAGTGCCGTAAAAATCATAGGTGCAGGCCGGTGCACAGCACTGGGGCCTGCAGGGGCGATGGGCATTTAGCGGATATACGTCAATTTTTTTTTTAAATTTGATTCATAATAATTTTGTTATTATCTTGTATTTAATTTGGTACAACAAAATGTTAAAACCTGGTCCGTCTAGTTGGTACTTTTGGGGGTCAAAAGTAAAAATTTCCCATTAATTTTCAAAAGCGACTTGAAAAACAAAAGAAAAATTATGGAAAACCTGGAATTTTTTTTTGGTTTTTGGTGCAACTCTAAAACAAATGACTGTAGGTACATTCAATTTTGACAAAATGTTTATATTAGCAATTTCTATACACCATAAGTTTTCATCATACGTTTGACTACCTTTTTCAAATAAAAAATGTATACTAGAAAGTCAAATTAAATTTTTATGAGCGTTTGAAATTCATATTTTTACAACATTTGATATTCACTCATGTAACGATTTTCTTATTTTATTGTAATTAAAAAACGAATGACTGTAGATACTTAAAAATTTCACTGAATGTTTATATTAGTATTTTCAAAATAATTGGATTCATTTTGAGCTGTTTACGGACATTGTTAGTTTTTAAATTTTTTAGTTTTTTTTTCTATAAATATCAATAAAATTTTATTTGTTGAGTAAAAAAGCGTGAAATATTAATGTAAGGCTCCTGATTTATTGTTCCAAGGGCACAGTTTTTTTAAAAAGCATTTGAAGTTCAAATTTTAGGCTGGGCATCAACAATTTAAAATGTTAAAGTTAAGTTAAAAATTTAATTTAATTTTAACTTTTGGTATAGTTACTTTTGGCTTTTCAAATGCTATTGTTAACTTACTAAATTTTTTTTTTAAATTAACGAATTAATTTTTCATTTTAAGAAGTAAGTTAAGTTAATTTATTTTGTTTTTAATTTTATTATATTTCACTATTTCGGTCTAAATCGTTTTTATGTCAAAAATTAGTTACCATGAATTGTTTTAAGTTAAAAATTGATATGATTCGAATCTACTATTATATGGAAATACTGTCTCAAGTTTAAATACTATAGTCTATAACAGTGTTTCTCAACCTGGGGGTCGCGATCCCCGAGGGGGTCACCAACTTGTTATTTATTGTCCCGTCCGAATTAAAACTGTGTGTATTATATGTAACTGTAAATATTTTGTATACATTTTGTTGATTAAAAATTATTGTAATATTATACGTTGTATAATTATATATAAAATTATATTTTATGCTGTGTACAATGCACAGTAATTTTCGTATTGATTATTAATAGTATTTTAAAAAAATATATGTAGGGGGTCGCTAAAAAATTGAAATTCAAAAAGGGGGTCGCAACAGTAAAGAGGTTGAGAAACACTGGTCGATAATTGAGGTTTAGGTTGGAAAAAAATGAAGTACAAGTGTATCATTGTATTAGAAAAACGATTCGTTCAACGAAAAATGTATAAGCGGCTATTC
>NC_042494.1:22000195-22000427 GCF_005508785.2 Acyrthosiphon pisum
CCCTCGATGATTCAAACACTCAATATTTCGGCGTATACTTACTACTTGTTCAATTTTAATCAGGTTTCCTTGTTCATTGAATAATAGTAAATAGTACCGACCCATATAAATTAGGCTGTTATTTTTTGTACTTCAGTTAAGTGTATATCCAATGCTACTTCTTTTAGATTCTGAGTGGAACAATGAATGTATTGATTTTACAATGATGTGTGTTTTTTTATTTTTTTATTTT
>NC_042494.1:22012360-22013337 GCF_005508785.2 Acyrthosiphon pisum
GTGCGAGCTGTCCCCCACCTAGCTAGTGGAGTGGCTTTATACAATGTAGTAATGTACCCGGCGGCATATAAGCATAGTGTACATTGTTAGAGAACTCAAAGGAAATACTGTTCTACGATTGGCTCTAATCCCAATGAGATAACGACTTCGCTATCCATTATCTGTTATCAGTTATCAAATTCTGTCTGAATTTTGAAAAATATTATTAGCTGAACATAATATTTTAAAAACGTTTTAATACTTTTAAGCTTTAAACTTTTATTCGGAATTTGAAATTTGACAAAATGATATTTCCAAAAAAATATACAAATGAAATTGTTGGAGAAATTGGGAATACCGTTAACATCAGATCAAACATATCATGTATGGAAGTTTCTGAATTTGGGGAGTTGAATTTTAGTCATTGGAACTATCGCTCCAGTATTCCGAATGGCCAACGAATTGTTTGCTCGTAAGGTCTTTTACATATTATATTATAATAAGTACCTATTAAAATGAATTAATATTTTTATTTAGTAAAAAATTTGGGAACTTTGTTACTTTACCGGACACCCTTTTTTTTGCAATTTTTTTTTTTTAGACTTATGTAGTTAACTATACTGAGAACGATGGTGAAGTCAGAATTTGGCGGTCGGACTTAGTTCCGAAGTTATGGCTTAATGAAGTTCGCTATTTTGCGATTTTTGCGCATTCGCGCGTCACTAGTTTACTGCACCTATTACGAATATTAATTTTTTTTTTTTTAAACCTATGTACTTCAACGAGTTAAGAACGACGGTGCAATCAAAATTAGATAGGCATACTTCGTTTTGAAGTTATATGCTAAGGCAGTTTCGAATTCTGAGTTTTTACGAATACGCTCGACGCTCTAGAAGCTCCCTACGCCTGCCGGCTCCGGTCGCCAAACTCGAGGTCCTGCGGACCTCTCGCTGGATGCGGGCTCGGCCCCCAAACCCCCCGGGGCTTAAATAGCAAAC
>NC_042494.1:22015581-22016714 GCF_005508785.2 Acyrthosiphon pisum
AGCGCTGCTGTAAGCGTGATAGATGTGATAAGAAAGTATGATGAATATGATTGTGATTGACCAGCATGTTGCTAACTGCTGGAACCGCTGTTTGGTTCGCTAGGTTGTGATCATTATGATGAATTAAAAAACGTCATCTTCCTATCACAAGCAGCGTAGTTTTGCGCTGAATTAAAAAATGACAATTTATAGTTGCTGACGAAGCGTTGCAGCAGCGCTGAATTATCGAAGACACGGTAGATCTCTATCACTTAATACATATTTGATGAGTGATACGGAAAATAATAGTGTTAGGTCCCTCACTCTTGATCCGGATTATAGTGGGGAAATTTCTGAAAATCCTGTCCCTACCCCACAGTTAATCTTCCGTTTAGCTTTGCGAATCCAAAGATTCCCAGCTCTGAACGACTCGTTGTGGAAATTTCGGTTGATAACCTATTTATAAATCAGTCAATTTACGTAATAGACAGCAACAAGACTTTGTTAGAAAACGTTAACCAAACAATAGACTAAATCGGACTAGAAGCACCCTTAAAGTTATTACCAGCTACATTTAGTGGGGAAAATCAAGAGGATCTCGAGTTGTTTTTAGAGCAACGTGAATTTGCAATTATGTACGCCAACGAAAAAGCCAAGCAGTGACTACTCCAAGGCATGCAGATTATTCGGCTTACGGGGAAGGCCCGGGCTGAAGTTAAATTTCGTTCGATTAAGACATGGAGTAAATTTAAGAAAACTTTAAAAACCTCGTTGGAACCTCAAAGTACAACCACCCACCTCTACTTGGAACTATATTCAAGCAAACAAAAACCAGAAGAGGTCGTCATGGCGTATTCTACACGTATCGAGTTCCTGCAAACCCTCATCTTGGAGCAAGAAACTAGCGAAAAATCAGCGGAGGTGGTTACAGCATTAGAAAATAGCTTACAAGCACAGACTATACAGGTTTTCATTGAAGGTGCCGGAAAATTGAAAGATTTTATAAAAGCCCGCAACCCTCTGATGTTACAAAAGGCAATTCAAGCTGCATGAAAGAAAGAAAGAGTAAGAAGGTCACACGCAGAGTCAATACGATTTTACGACGGAAATGGCAATACCGGTACGAAAAAACCTAGCACGCCATGTTTTCACCG
>NC_042494.1:22016764-22017659 GCF_005508785.2 Acyrthosiphon pisum
TCTAATACAACAGTTATTGTATTACCATTCTTTGTATTAATATATTCGAAAAATGTTATTTCATATTTTTTTCCTTGTTCTAATGAATTTAATTTTACAAATTCATATTTTTCATAGAATTTATTTAAAAGTGTTTTTAAATTTTCCATTTCCATTTCTTTTATTTATTATAAAAAATAAAAAAAAAATTTTTAAACGCGTATTTAAAATTATATTAATTTCTAAATAACATAACAACATAACAACGTAACAACGTACAGTATTTACGTTAGACGTTCGATGTTTACGTTAATTGTTAGACGTTAGACGTTCGATGTTTATGTTAGTTTTTACATGTTTTACTCAATGTTTTGTTATATATAAATCTTATTATAATTATATTATTAAAAAATCGTAACAACGTAACAACGTGCAATATTTACGTTAGACGTTCGATGTTTACGTTTGACGTTCGATGTTATTATGATGAATAATAATATTTAAATGTAAAATAATAAAGAATAAACGACTCATGACGAACGACTAATTACATGATTCGAATAATAATAATAATATGTAACTAGACTGATTATTTTTTAACATCCTGTTGTGGAATGTTATCTGCTGACTACCATACAGTGTGAAGTATACAGCGTGGTATAATTATACTAGTTTAATTTTATTTAAATAGTGTTTGTTATACTAATATACATGCCCGAGTGTCGTGGCGCAGTGGGGAACGCGTTAGGCTTTGTATGCATACATGGTAGGTTCAATACTGGCAGGGGGGAATTTATTTGTGGTATTTACAGCACTACACGACACGTGGCTTGTTCGATTATATGATGAGTATAGTCGGATTAAAGACACTAGTGTGACCTGCGATATCACAGCTAAGGTTCCCCTCACTGGTCCC
>NC_042494.1:22017738-22148401 GCF_005508785.2 Acyrthosiphon pisum
ATTGAAATGCTGTATTTTTCGTTTGGAGTAGAGAGGGCGTTTCGCCCTCCCTGTTAGCATAAGTTCTATATTTCATTTATTATTTTATAAAATCAAGTCGGATCAACACAGATATGTTTTATATGCTTATCTACACTACATATTAAAAGTTTACCCTCCGCTTCATATTTTTAATTTAAGTATAACTCCGTTTCTATTCATGTTAGAATGTTTATTTTTACGTCAAACATTTTTAATTTTAATTCTTTATAAGTCTCCCTCTAAGTAACATAGTGTAAAATCGTTTTCAATGATTTTGGATTTTAATTAATTAATTTCATAAGTATTTTGAAAAATATTCTTGAAGGATTAAGACAAGAGAATATAAACCTGGTTCATTTGTATGATTGAAATGCTGTTTTTTTTCGTTTAAGCCAGGGAGGGCGAAACGCCCCCCCCCCCCTGTTATCGTTTGTATTTTCAACTTGAGTTTCCTCATCTGAGTATACTCTGACAAGTCCCTAGTTGTCGACTTTAAGGAAATGTGTTTGTTTTCAATGGAATATTTCCATTGAAATATATTGAAATGCTGTATTTTTCGTTTGGAGTAGAGAGGGCGATTCGCCCTCCCTAGTATCATTTGTATTTTCGACTTGATTTACTCATCTCGTAAACATCAGAGTATACTCTGTATAAATCCAAAGTGTTCCTACAATTCTGTATAAATCCTGATGTAAATAAACATTAATGTTTAAATGCTGTATTTTTCGTTTGGAGTAGAGAGGGCGATTCGCCCTCCCTAGTATCATTTGTATTTTCGACTTGATTCCATGTACTAGGAATGTGTCTTTATAACATACGTATTTTGTGAAAAATATTTTAATTAATTAATTTCATAAGTTTTGCGAAAAAATATTTTAATTATCATTGCAATTAGATTTTTAGAAAAATATTTCAATTATTATTGCAATTAGATTTTGAGAAAAATATTTTAATTATTATTGCAATTAGATTTTGAGAAAAATATTTTGGGGGGATTTTTGCAAAAAATATTTTAATTAATATTGCATTTCGATTTTCTGAACTTTTATTGTACATTGGGTTTTTTCTGAACTTTTATTGTTAAAAAAGGGCACTGTGCCAGGATTGGTACATATATACTACTCACGAACGTAATGCTTCCCAAGCCTTTATATAATTTTCCGATGTCAAAGGAGTATGTGCGATAAGCGTCAAAGCCTAACCTTCTAGTGAAGTTTTCAAAATCTCGAATCGTTCGACGTCCGAAAGATCAGTAGGAGCGTGGGATAGAATTGATGTGAACAAATCTTCAATACTCTGCCATTCTGTTAGAAGTCCAGAAAAGGTAGGAAACTTTCGTGTTGGAAATTTGTAAGTTGATAGGTTTCCGAAACTAGCTGAATGACTTTGTCCTAACTGAGAAGAGGATGAGTCGAATATTTGGTGCGATGGAAGGTTATACACATCTGCGAACGCAACCAACTCGTAATACAAATTATCAAACTCAGCAGAGAGTTTGAGATTTATGGAATTATCTACAACTTCAACTGGAGCTGATTTTTTTTCCAACAGTAGCCTCTATAACTTGAATGTCAGATTCTGCAGTCAAGCGAATTTCTTTCAGTTCCAAAAGCATGGCTGAAATTTTTGCTCGTTTTCCAGAATCGCTCGCAGCACCGACAAAGGAGGTGACTTTTGCAATGCAACGAACCATCCGAGCCTTTGCATCGACATACGTCATAGAAACCTCAATAACATGACAGAAATAAAGTTGACTTGATACTATAGTTGAATGACAATGAAACACAATGGTTCAATTCGATCTGTCATGATGGTGTGATCAACGAAGAAAATATAATGAACGTGTATTTTTTCGGTCAAGGTTTGTAGTTGTATCCGGTCACGAAGGGCCAAAAGTTAACGCCCGAGAACTTGGACAATATTATCATGACTCACTATGAAGCAACCACGAACGATTGTAACAAAAATGAAAAACAACTTCAGTGATGTGGCAATTGAGGAGTTTGTTCACTGTTCATAGAATAATTTACTAGAGCAACGTTGTCATATTTGAATTAAATCGAAGCTTATCACACAAGTCTGATATTAGAAATTGGCAATGATGGAAATAGAAAGCAGCGAGATTTGGGACACAAACTCAGACGGATGGTCAACATTCTGTACGGTGTATACTCAAAAATCGATGTCGAATTAATTTTTAATCAAATCTTAGAACTTAGCAAAAGCAAAGAACATAGTAAAAGTAATAACCCAGAAAAACTCAGAATCTTACTAACAGAAGTAAATCATTCGGAAACTTCTAAAATAAAAATCGAAAGCGTAGGCAGACTAACCATACATCCATACTGTAAAAGTAATCTCGGAAACTATCTATACTATTATCTAATAATAAAGCTAGTAAAGAATTCAGACATTATTCCAGAAAATCCTAACAGCGAAACGTAAAACGTCAAATTGTCAGGGCAATTATTCCTCAGAACCTCACCGGTAAAATCAACATACAAAATTTGAACCAACCGACTGATAAAGCAGTTGAGTTAAGAAATCTCTCACTCTCTTCGCCAGAACCTTCACTGATTCTAAACATTAAAAGTTCATGTAATTGAAATTTTTATAATTTTAACAATACCAACAATTAGTATACTAGGTATTAGATTAAGAAAAGCTTCCATAAAAGTATACAACGCTGAAATACTATAAACCGTAGAGTCTACCAGTATTCAGGAAAACACCCAAATGTGATTCATTTAATTAATTTTTTTTTCTATTTATGGTAATTTTTTTTATTGATATTATTGTTAAACTGAACTGACCTCCAAAAACAGGAAATTTGAAACTCTGCAGATACTTTGGGCTATAGTGAAACATGATGATCATTTGTTATGGTGTCTGGGGGGTGTTAAAAACCCCTGAATATCATATATATAATACTTTTTAAACGTAATATCGTATTTTGTTGTATTTACAAAACACAGAGTGTGTTGGACGACGCTACAACTGTGGGATCTGCTGAATAAATTTTTGTATGTGACATGGAGCACGGTCGAGATAATACACAAGGAGAGTCAGTCAGTCGTAGAATTACCAGTGTTAGATCAACAATTTATAGCTAGACTTATAATTTTTAACTACCAATATTATAATAAATACAATAATATTATTTTAGTATTCAATTGAGCGTACGTTTTTTGTTCTGTAGTGTGTAAAATCTATAACAATATTACCGAAAATATTGTATATAGACAATTCATGTATATAAACAGAATTAAAAAGTTCTAATGTTGGAATAAAAGTGGTGAGTAATCTTCAAGCTACAGGAAAGTATCTCTATCTTCAACTAATTTTTCTTCCATCACTAAGGGTATATAATATAGTTTAATCGAAACAATCATTATCTGGCAACGATGGTTGTTGTGAATTTTTTGTTTGTTTGGATAGGTCCATTTCCTCAGTTCATTAATTTTTGTAGACTTGTGGAATAATTTTCTTCTCCATCGCTGTCTTCAGAGGCATAATAATAGTGAGTTAACTGTTTTGTGTATGTTTTGGCAGTGATTTGCTAAACAGTTGCCAAAATCAATACTGATCAACATTTGATTTTTGGGCAAAAATATACTCAGGTACGTCTAAAAAGACTATTGTACTGTATGATGTTCATCTAAATTTTCTATATTGTTAAGAATATTAAAAAAGTACTTAGACAATACATTTTAAAATAATAATTTTCAAACAAATCGCAAACAGTATTTTATGATTTATGATTGCCATTATATAGGCATTGCATCAACTACACAGTCAATATTTTGCAATTCAAAAAGAAGCCTTTGGGCTGATAAATAAGCTAATAAGCTCTTTTGACAATGTCACATAGGAAACTGTCCCCTTCTAAGTGCAATGGTTTACCGGTCACAATGTGAAATGTCTAGTACACTTCTAACCGATAACAATTATTTCTTGATTGTTTCCAAAAAATTGATGTGTGAATTTTGAGTTGTGTTTAACCAATTAAAAATTAGGGTTATTTTTTGTCGTACTTCAACTCTTTTACTTGTTTTTGTAATTGAGAAAATAAGTTCACAAGTAAATGTGTTTGAACATTTGTTTTTTTCCTTATTCCCAGCTTTCACATCAATGATTTCATTAGACAATACTTCCATCCCAGGATATAATAACAACATAGGACATATGTTATCAATAGTATAATAATTATATTAATTCATTTTAATTAAAATATATATAGTAAAATATCATAATGTTAAAACAGATTCATTCAAATCATTGTTATTAATAGAACTGGAATTTTGATGCAATGTAATTTGTCATGTAAATTAAATTAATAGGCGCATAAAATTATAAAGCGCCCAGATCACAAATCATCTATAAGTAATTATTGAAAACAATTTAATCTTAAATTAAATTAAAAAAATTACAATAATAAAATAAAAATGTAATGTACATAAAAATAAATTATTTAATCCGTCCCATTTAAAAGAGTGAACTTCAATATGGCCAGAAACTTCAGGAATGGCGGTATACTGTCTTTATAATATATTTCAGCTAGTTGCGTATCTGATAGATTAGAAGATGACAGAACACACATCACATATTTTTTTTTTATTTCCAGTTATATCTCTTAATACTTTAGCCGAAACAGGTACTTGTAGAAATGATTTTTTACAAATCAAACATTCAGATGTCATATTCTTCATATGCAATTTAATATGTAGTGTAAGTTCCTTTTTTTCAAAAAACAATTTAAAACAGATAAGACAATGACATGATTGTACGGTATGAAATTTTCTCTCATGATTTATACGTTTTAATTTTGAAGGAAAAGATTGATTACATACATTACAAGTTAGTAGAGCCCTTTCAATCATATGAGTCTTTTCATGTTTAATCATGTCAGTTTTTTGTGGATATGAAATACCACATATACTACATTTATAAGAATTGTTTTTAGAATGCATTTTCATATGACACATAAAAGTTGATTTTTGTAAAAATTTAGTCTTACAAAATCTACACCTAAAATTTGATTTGAAGGCAAGATGGGTTTTTATGTGTTTAATTAAATTTAATTTTTGTTTTAAGACTACTCCACATGTGTCACATTTATATTTTTGTTCAGTACTGTGAGTTCTCATGTGTGACTGTAAAACAGCTTTTTGCCCAAATCTTTCGTTACACTCGATGCATTTATAAGGTTTCTCACCAGTATGTAATCTTAAATGATCAATTAGCTTATTTTTTTGAAAAAATGATATTTTACACCAATTACACTTATACAATTCATGATCTCTGTGAGTTTTTAAATGGTAAGAGTAACTTTTCCTCTGGGCGTATGTTGCTAAACAATAAGGGCACTGAAATGGTCTATCTCCACAATGAGATCTCATATGAATATCTAAAAGTGATTCTAATATAAAACTTGCATCGCAAAGATGGCATTGAAATGTATTATCACCGATGTGAGATTTTGTATGGTTTTCTAGTTCTGATGCTGTAGGAAAAGTCGATCTGCAGAGACTGCATTCATAAGGTCTCTTTGTCATATGAATTTTTATGTGGGCAAGTAAATTATATTTCCGATAAAAGGATCTCTTACACATATGACATTCAAACATCTTTTCACCAGAATGATTCAACAAATGTCTTCGTAAACTTGACTTATAAAAATATGTTTTATCACAAATATGGCACTTTTCTAATTGCGTATTAATATGGACTCTCATATGATTTTTCATAAATGCTTTTCTGTAAAAAGCTTTGTCACAAACATTGCACTTAAACAGTTTTTCACCTGTGTGACTGTGGTTTTGATGATAAACTAAACCTGATTTCCGAGAAAATTCACTAGCACAAATTTCACACTTAAATGGTTTAATACCAGTGTGTGTCCATTCATGGTAGTCTAATAATGACTTATGGCTAAATGTCTTTTTACAAATTGGACATAAATGAGGTTTATATCCTGTATGTGTTCTCATATGACACATCATATTTTGTTTGTGAGCAAAAGTTCTTTTACACAAATCACATGCGTATGGTTTTTCACCGGTGTGGCTTCTTAAATGAACCGTTAAATTTGATTGCACTGTAAACACCTTATTGCAGTACATGCACTCTAAAGTTTTATTCGGATTAGGTGTCCTCTTCTGCTTAGTGAAGAGTAATATTTTTTCATAAGTATTTAAACGTGATTTCTGGTGTTCGACATCAGATAACATTAACTGTGATCTTTTAGGCACAATTTCAATAATGCTGCTATGTATCATATCATCAACACGGTCAACTCCATTGTCATAATTAGTAGTCTCAATATTTTCTTTAGAATTAAATGAACTGAAACAAAAAAAATAATTATTTGTTGTATAACTGTTATAAAATAGATCAGTAACTATAGCCCAGTTTTAAAACTATCAAATAATTCAATAACTATTCAATATATCTTTCAGATTATTACTTAACAAAAGTAAAATAAAATAAAGCAGCAGATGTTAAGGTCATTTGGAGTGAGACAATAATTTTATTTAAGCAGGCATGCCCGCAGATAAGTAGCTCACTCACTAGGTGCAAAATCCTTTTAGTGACAATATAAGCTGTGGGGGACCTCGCTACAGCCATCAATTTTAGCTCAAAAGACCTTAGGTTTTAACAAAATTAAAGTTAGTTTACAATGTCCTATTTTTATTCTGAAAACCCCGAACTTGCAAGAAAATTGTTTATAGATAGTACAGATTTGTAAAAATTAAAACTTATATTATTGTAAACTGTAATTAATTAAAATGGTATTTCGTCAACTACTATACACATTTCAACATCAAGTTAACAGCCATACGCATCTATATTTCACAAAGGAAATTAATTGAACTCTGTCTCTGTGTCCAAAAATGTTAATAAAATTGTTTATATATTTTCAATAAATTGTTGCAATAATAATAATAATTATAAAAACAATTTTAGTTATTTTGTTGTAGTTTATAGTATTAAGTCAACTTACAAATATAAAATATCCAGACTGATAAACTGTCTCTCTTCAAAATCGTTTTTCATATACAATGATATTAGATAATTAAATTCAAATTTAATACAATCCATTATACAGTGACCCACTTGTAACCTACTGTACACCAGAGCGACATCCATTTACCCGTTTTTTTTTTTATTATTAATCAAACCCGCGGCGCTGGCCATTTGGTGAGAATGTGAGATGATCCAGTTTAAAATGAGATACTATAAATTCTCGTTATGTATGTATTTAACAGATTTTTAGTAAACTAGTTTCTTTTAAATAATATACGACAGTGAGTTTTGTTAATATTTATCTTGGTTTGCAGAGGAAATCATGAATATTTATAGAATTGAAGAACAGCTGATTATCAAGCTGATTGCAACACATAAATAAATGGATATAAGAATTAAAATTGTCAAGTATATATAAAGATTTTAATTAAAAATGAACAATTGCCAAGTCTTTCAGAAAATTTGAACGATTAAAAATGGACTTAATACTGAAATTAAGGTAATTATTACTAATTATTGATATGATTAATGATCAATTTTGTGTTAATATACAATATTAAATACATTTAAAATAACATAATATATTTCATAAACTTTTCAGATATTATTTGAGCATACCAATAAAGTCAACAATACGTCATAAAGAATAAAGCTATCTCAAATTATCACCAGACATTAATGAAGAGTTCATTAAATACTATGATTAGTGGTTAAACAATTATTACGAAGTAAAATTAACTGTTAGCAATACTGACTTCCATTATAATGGTACCTATGAAATAAATTGAGAACACAAATTAAGATAGTATCTTATTGAAGTATTATCTAAATTCCCGAATAAGACGTAGTGAATTGTCAACTATTTATTAGATACTGACACTATTTAATTTACATAAAACAAAATATTTTGTCATAAGCATCATCTTACTTTATTTGAATAGTTCCATTCTCATTTCTTTTATGAATATTTTGTTGTTTTATTTGCGAAATAGCAATCTTCTTAACAGTGCTGACTTCTTGTTTAACTTTTTGACTAAAAATATAAATAACAATATAATTAGATCAGAGTATTTTTTATTCTCAACTTATCAAAGAATGTAAGGTTTTTATAATAAAAATTTTCATTATTATTATCTTTTTATAGTGTATGTAAAGAAGAGTTCATTAAATGCTGTGATTAGTGGTTAGACAATTTTTTGAAGTAAAATTAACTGTAAGCAATACTGGCATCCATTATAAAGGTACCTATGAAATAAATTGAGAACACAAATTAAGATAGTATCTTATTGAAGTATTATCTAAATTCCCGAATAAGACATAGTGAATTGTCAACTATTTATTAGATACTGACACTATTTAATTTACATAAAACAAAATATTTTGTCATAAGCATCATCTTACTGTATTTGAATAGTTCCATTCTCATTTCTTTTATGAATATTTTGTTGTTTTATTTGCGAAATAGCAATCTTCTTAACAGTGTTGTCTTTTTGTTTAACTTTTTGACTAAAAATATAAATAACAATATAATTAGATCAGAGTATTTTTTATTCTCAACTTATCAAAGAATGTATGATTTTTATAATAACAATTTTCATTCTTATTATCTTTTTATAGTGTATGTAAAGAAGAGTTCATTAAATGCTGTGATTAGTGGTTAGACAATTTTTTGAAGTAAAATTAACTGTAAGCAATACTGGCATCCATTATAAAGGTACCTATGAAATAAATTGAGAACACAAATTAAGATAGTATCTTATTGAAGTATTATCTAAATTCCCGAATAAGACGTAGTGAATTGTCAACTATTTATTAGATACTGACACTATTTAATTTACATAAAACAAAATATTTTGTCATAAGCATCATCTTACTTTATTTGAATAGTTCCATTCTCATTTCTTTTATGAATATTTTGTTGTTTTATTTGCGAAATAGCAATCTTCTTAACAGTGCTGACTTCTTGTTTAACTTTTTGACTAAAAATATAAATAACAATATAATTAGATCAGAGTATTTTTTATTCTCAACTTATCAAAGAATGTAAGGTTTTTATAATAAAAATTTTCATTATTATTATCTTTTTATAGTGTATGTAAAGAAGAGTTCATTAAATGCTGTGATTAGTGGTTAGACAATTTTTTTGAAGTAAAATTAACTGTAAGCAATACTGGCATCCATTATAATGGTACCTATGAAATAAATTGAGAACACAAATTAAGATAGTATCTTATTGAAGTATTATCTAAATTCCCGAATAAGACATAGTGAATTGTCAACTATTTATTAGATACTGACACTATTTAATTTACATAAAACAAAATATTTTGTCATAAGCATCATCTTACTGTATTTGAATAGTTCCATTCTCATTTCTTTTATGAATATTTTGTTGTTTTATTTGCGAAATAGCAATCTTCTTAACAGTGTTGTGTTTTTGTTTAACTTTTTGACTAAAAATATAAATAACAATATAATTAGATCAGAGTATTTTTTATTCTCAACTTATCAAAGAATGTATGATTTTTATAATAACAATTTTCATTCTTATTATCTTTAAATTTTGTATGTATAAGCAATAAGTCTTTAAAAATCTCTTCAAGGATTGCATCAACTTATTTATGGAGTTATTTAATGTAATAAAATCTACTATTTAAAAATAACAGTTGCTTTTTGCACCGCTATTTCGATGCACCCTCGTCATTGAATTATTTCGAATAAGGTTTTGACTATTAGATAGCATGGTTCTCCCAATAAATTATAAAGAATTAACCCCGGTCTCTAGAAAATTGAGCAATGAAAAAAGAATACCCATGATGTCATTTATGAATTCTTACACAGATATATTAAAATTAGTTTATATGAAAAGACTCACTAGACCATAAAAAAATCTGTGTTGTTTATATGAATTGTTATTGATTTTTTCCCGTTTAGAATTTTAGATGTATACCTAACCCAATTTGTCCATGTTAATACACTTAAACCAAAGTACAACAAATGCAGTATTCAATTCACCATCGGTTAGATTTGTCCACAAAGCGCACCTAATTTACACCAACTGTTTAAAATGTCTTCAGTATTTTATAAAAACAATTTTTAAACAAAATAAACTGCACAATGTTCATAATTTTAATTAGCTTACAAAGAGGTACTTTATTGAATTATACTACACAACACATATCATAATTATTATAACTCAAAAGTATAGTAGTGAGGTACTTACTGAAAATCATTTACTTCGGTTGTGTTATCAACGTCTTCAAATTCAACATTTTCTTTTCTGATTAATTTTTGGTTATGAAATTTCAATAGATGATCACAATTTACAAGTGATACTTTTAATATTTTATTGAATACAGGAATATTCTTGTTTCTAAATAAAACAAATATAAATTTACCATTGTAAATAATTTTTATGTTAAATACTGGAAAACTTAAATATCACTCTATCTGGATGTATAAATTATAATTAAGATATTTCTTAATTAGGTGCTTTAAAATAAGACTATATGTGTAAAAATATTATCCATCAAAATAGTCATGTTATATTACACCAAAGACTAAGTAATGAGTTTAATAATCCCTATTTCAAAAAAAAAAAAAGTAACGATAGACAAAATGTGAAAAATTCTGAACCATTAGCTTGCTATTCTACGCATCTAAAATATTTACAGATATATGTTTCGGTGTAACTATATTATGTACTGAATTTATGTCAGAATTTTTTTTCGTCATTGATCATTATCTGCAACGATTACAAGTTTACCAGTGATGTGTCACTAGCACGCTTTCAGGCTCAAAGATAGCGATCAACAATGAAACAAAAAAAAAAAACCATAATATGTTGGGTTACCAAAATTCATACATTTTCTAAAATGGACCATACAAGTGACTATTTGGGAATCTCTGTATATTATTTTTATTAAAGTATACTCACTTTGAATTTAAATGTTCCATATTGTTCATCTAAAATGTTGATCACTAAAAATGTTTTATTTCAATAAATTAATAAGTCTATTTAGTATATTATTTGTATAGAGAAACAGTGTATAATAAAATATGTCCTACGCTCCCGAGGAGGCGGTAAATAGTGGTACATAGAAAACTTCGTATTAATTCTATTGTACCCAATCACCAGTGTCAAATTAATCATTATAATAATCTTTTATATATGATAAAGTAAAACAATAAATTATTATGTCAAACAATAAAATACGAGTTATAATATAATATTATTTAGTTTTACCTATTATTAAATAAAATCATATTGTTAGTGACTGGTAGCGTGTTTCGTTGTCAATGGATTAATATTTAGCATAACATATAATATCGAACATTGTTTCTCTATGCAATATTTAATGAAACCATTTATACATATTATAAAAATTTAATAATAAGTATACTATATCCACTATACCTAGTAATATGAAGTATAATTTTACATTCCAGCAGCGGATATTTTTATAGTTTGATTTTGAAGTATCTGTAAAAAAAAATTGTGCATAATATGTATATTTGATGTTTATAAGAACTTATATAAACTTATAAAAAACTTTACATTAATTTGTGAAGCCTTAGCTAAATAAATTGAAAATTAGATAGATTTTTAACCAAAAAATAATTTACAAATTTTTATAATTTTGTCAATATTTCAAATTGAAATAACTATAAAAGTAATTACGCCTAAAGTGATGCTAGAGCATTTTAAAATTTTCAAAAATACATAAACATTTAAAGTTTTAGTTTTGACAAAATTGTATAGTTAATAACATTTTAAACGAAACATAACAATATTTTAGTTATGTTGTAGATTTATACCATATTAAAAAAATATTAATTATAGGAACTCGATACATTTCACAATTGTGAATATTATTTATTGCATACAAAATAACAATTATAAAAATCATAAAATTTTAGACTAATTTTAAGCTTTTTGTACCATTATTCCTATTCTTACCGTTCTATGGTGTACAGAATTAACTTATTAGTTTATAATAATTAATAATGTAATATATTATGCAATATATTTTTTTTCATAATAGTTTAAGATACTGTACAACTAATAGACATATAAAATACTAATAACTAATAAATAATAAAAATATACAGGCGTGGATACAAGGGGGGGAGGGGCTATAGGTGCTGTAAGCCTTAGGTACTTAAAAATATTTCACTGTTGCCTACGTAATTATATAATATATATTATATCCAATAAAATGTAATTTTGTTATTAGGTATTATTATTTTAAAATTATATATGCGTGTATGATAAATATTTTATACACTATAAAAACTTAAAACTTAATGCTTCTATGTATGTACTTGAAGTAAATTTTTTCATCTGGCCCCTGCCTTTATTAATTTCAAGATCCGCGCCTGACAATATACATAATATTATATAATAAACTTTTATCTAATCAAAGGCTGACAGATTACTGAGAATCATTTTCATATGAATGGTTTATTGTTGAATTCAAATTTAACATGCCCATTACAATAACCTACTCAAAACAGGATACATTTAAAAATTAGTATAAAACAGTGCAACATTTATGGTTTTTTTTTAAATATTAAAATCTGCATTTACAAAAAAATAACTTGAAACCTAATAAATTATTATCACTATATGTATTAAAATTTAAAACATTCTATTACCTATAGCTTCTTATGAATTAAAATGTAATTTATTGACAGTTGAATGTGTCATCAATAGTATATTTTAAGATAAATTGGACAAAATTAATATAAAAATGATGGAATGGAGCTTTTTTTCTAGTTTATATTAGTATGTATCTATAATCTAGGCATTTTACAGTATTTTATTAGAAACCACAAATGTGATTTTAAGTACCTAATTGGTATATTTAGTAAAATAGGTTAGGTTATGATTATGAATTATAATATAATAAATATACTGAAAATAATTGATGGCAATTCCGATTACTTAAAGTAATCTTTTTCTACAAAAATAATTGAGAAAAAGTAGGAACCTATACATTTTAATATAATCTTTAAATTCTAGATTCCAAACTTACTAATTGCATAATATGATTTTAAATGAGTTTTAATCTGATGAAAATCAAATAGGCACCTTATGTTAAGTCGCTTTATGGTATATTATGTAATTATTATTTAAATCAATATTAACTAGTATTAATTAACATTATCATTACCAGTTTGAATATTATATTTACGTCCGTACTACTTGCCAGTGACACGTGGGGATCTATGAAGGTGGGGCACAAATATTTCCCCTTCTCTATTAACACAAGTTTCTCCCTGTAACTTATTAAATGATGAATTTAATAAATCTTAATAAAAATAAAATCCGGGGACAATTAGTTTGTGCCTGACAACGCCATAAGAATTCCTATCAGCAAGTGGAAGAAATCTACTGCTGTAAATTGGGACATAGCGGATAGGATATATGATTACCGCCTGGTGTACGTGTTGTAGTAATAACACATTTTTAATTCAATAATATTGTCAAATATTTTAACTAAATATTTTGACAAAACTATGGAAATAATACATTACATTTTAATTTAATATGAATTCTTACATTTATTTATTTATTTCAATATTTTAGGTAGGGCATGTGCTCGTGTGCCCACTACTACTTGCATAATAATATATTATACCTAATCAAGTTGAAATCAAAAACATAAGAATCAACCAATTGGTATGTTACATAAAATATAAACTCACTTTGATTTTCTTAAATTGCTATTGAAATTTGAAGTGTGTTCCAATTTTCAATCCATGAAATCCTTTCTGTATCTCATAGATAGTTATCATATTATTTTCATGTGCATCTATGTGTACAGTCATATACTGTTGTAAAATCTGTAAAATGATACAAAATTCAATAACTGCAACTCATTCAATATTAAAGCGTCACACGACAATATAATATAGTATACATTCGAAATACGATTTCGAAAAATTAGGATAGTAGCCAAGATGAATCTATTATTTCTCACAAATCAACGTAGGTAGTACACTTTTGAAAAACGTTATGATATTTTGTATTAAATTACATTATTATGCTGCCCTGCTAAGCAGAAGTGCCGTAAAACCAATATGTTAGTTTTGAGAAAAATTCGGTTTTGTATTTTTCATTTTATTATACCTTTGTTAGGTATTTGTTAGTCCATTTGACATACCTAGCATACCTTTATAGTTTTTTTGACAAGGAATGCAATGAAATAATGATTTAAAAGTATTATTCACTTATTATACGAATAAAAGTTACTTAATTTATGTTATTACCTAGACTATAGACTATAGTGCTCAGCGTAGTGATGTCTTACCCATGAATGATGGTGCCAAAATTCCAACGAGAAAATAGCCACAGAGCACAGAGTAAAGACACGGCTGTCTGAAGTAAATAGTTTACCATCTAAAGCCACGAGTACAGACTACAGAACACAGATCACTTATCACATCATTGGCACAGAATCTGTGATAGTAGTTCATGTCAGATTTACATTGTACACACGACAGCCTGCGTATCCCTCATGTCTTCCCCTGATAAGACGGTGCAGACTATACTGCATATTTTATTGCCTATGTGTATCTTAAAAGGGGTCCTAAAATCGTATTTTTCCCGATACAATTCAAGATGGATAAATATTAATTATTATTCTGTTTATAGTATTAAATATTAATTGTTTTCTAAGTCATTTTTAAACGATATTTAATATTTATATGATGTGCATTGCTCCAATGCATGAAGTGCAGTAAACTGTAACATTGTACTAAGTATCTAAGTATTATTTTTTATTAAATTGATTCAATATTATTTTGTATAAATTAGAAATGAATTAACGAGAACTATGCATAGTATTATTATAGTGTTGTTGCAAAAATATTTAATGCGTATTATTGAATAGAATTAAGTGTAGGTATTTTGACATACTTGTTTTTATTAAGTAATATCAATATTTAATTTTAATTACTAAGTACAGTTGCGTGTGGGCGTGTGGCACTGTCAGTGATCTAGTTATGGTGACTTGTTTTTACTTAATTTAAGACAATTTCCAACAGTGAATCTAAAATAGTTGTATGTTTAATTTAACACAAGTTAAAATGTAAATGTACAACTGTTGTACAAGTCGTGTGTCGCGTGAAGGTGTTCAGGACGCAACGGCTGTGGTACATCTGAAAATGCTGTTCTGCGAACTCCTTTAGACACTTATAAGTTATAATTGATGTTCCCGTTCCTCGGCGGTGTTGGAATTTGGCCAATGCTTTCGTAGCTGCTCTCGCGAGAACAATATATTTTTTATAAAATGCTAATAGGTACCTACCTAGATTAATCATAGTTCACAATGTGAAACACACTATTTGGTAATATTACCTATATTGAATAGGTCGATAAGCGATTCATAGAATATATTAGTATAGGTACTACTATTATAATAAATCAATTCCAAACTGTGTTACAACTTACAACAACATGTTTTTGTTGCTACTTGCTTTTGGTAATAACCATGGGATGCCATTTATTAACCATTAATCATGTTAGACTTTAGTACCTATACCTAGTCCGTAACAATAAGTAGATATAGGTACTTAGTATTATTATATTAACATCTGCATCATCGTTTTAATCATGTAAAGTAGACAATTATTTTTAAGCAAATTAAGCATAAGTAGGTCCTAATGAAACATACCTACAGAGGCGGATCTAGTGGTGGGGCAAGTGGGTATCCTTGCTCCGGGCGCTGTTGGAATAATGGCGCTCAGGCGTTCATAAGTTTATGAAAAATAAAAAAGGTCATGAACCTAAAATATATATATAAATAATAACCATGAAAACTTGACAATTTGGCCA
This sequence comes from Acyrthosiphon pisum, assembly GCF_005508785.2. Classification (NCBI taxonomy): domain Eukaryota; kingdom Metazoa; phylum Arthropoda; class Insecta; order Hemiptera; family Aphididae; genus Acyrthosiphon; species Acyrthosiphon pisum. Next base: position 22,033,628 of record NC_042494.1, read on the forward strand.
ATATTAATTCATTAATATATTATCTTATATTAAAGAATTCATTCAAATACTTTCGAATATGCATTTAATTAATTCAAGTATAATATTGACATATTCTTTACTATACCGCGAAAACAGGGTGCATTGAATAATTATATAACCCATAGTCCTAAGTACCCTATACTATTAACTATTACTTATGTAGGAAAGTGGGTTATAGAGTGAACCTACCCAATTTTCGTGGACAAGGTATAATATATGAAAACAATAGTTTCAATAAAAATATTTGTTAATATAAGAATATATTTTTTGATTTGCATTTAAACATTTTGTTTTGTGTTGACACCTCATACCGCCACCTACATAATATATGATATTATATGAGCCCTGTATTTTTATTAGTCCCAGGCGTCAAATTTCCCAGATTCGACACTGCATAGTGCATACCTATTTTATAATAATATACATATTATATTAAGTAAAAAATATATTTTGGTAGATTTTATTTTTAACCAATTTTACTGTTTATAATGAAATTGTCATAGAATAAATGTTTTGGTTATTATATGATTGATTGTTAATAATTAAAATACATGGTAACCACGGGTTGGTAAAACAATAAAAGCTCATTTGGATCTAATTTGCCTGTTAAATACGATTGAGAACGCTTAATATTTTTTTTTTCCAACGTTGCCAAATTTAATCAACTGATATTTTCAGCACGATAATCTGTGGATCCAGCAGTGTTGAGGAGTAACTTAACTTAAGTTACAAGTTACTGTAATTTAATTACATTTTATTCTAAGTAATTTACATGTAATTTAAGTTACTTTTGTGCAAGGCTGGGTAAGTTAATGATTTTTTTTAACTCAGTTAAGTTAAGTTAATATGCACCAATAACAAAAAGTTAAAAGTTAAAAGTTAATTTAACTATAGGTTAACTCAGTTAAGTTAAAAGTTAATACACACTTTTTGTTAACTTTTTATTAAGTTAAAAAAAAGTTAATTTGTTTATACAATGCTAACATACTTAATTTTTTTCCAACCCAAAACTAAATTATAGACTATAGTGTTTATATCTTATACAGTGTTTCCATATTAGTTAAATTCGAATTATATACATTTTTTACTTTAAACAATTCACGGTAAATATTTTTTGACATGAAAACGAAATATACTGAAGTAGTGAAATATGATAAAATTAAAAACAAAATAAATTAACTTAACTTACTTCTTGAAATGAAAAATTAACTCGTTAATTTCACGTTAATTAAAAAAGAAATTTAGTAAGTTAACAGTTAAGTTGATGAAAAGCCAAAATTAACTAGTTAAGTTAAAAAGTTAATATAAAATTAACTTATTAACTTAACTTTAACTTTTTAACTCGTTAATGCCCAGCCTTGCTTTTGTGTAGTAATTATTACTAAATTACTCGTTACTTTTTTTGGTTTAATACATTTTTAGAACGTATTGATAATATTGTGTGTAAATATTAAATTATATCATATAACTCTTAAGTATTATAATTTATAGGTAAAGTTGTCTGAACTGTAATATTTTTGTTATAGCTATTGACTATTTGACTATAAAGTGTTTCTTTTAGAATGGAATCCTTATCTTTACTCTGTGTTGTTTATACTTGTATCGTCGCGGACGGTTCACGGCGTCGGTGTCTGCACATAGGTACAGTATTGATGGAACTATCGATAATAATAGTAAAAGTGTGGATTGACTACTACCAGTCACGCAATGCGACTGAGGGTAAGTTACGCCCGCTGATACTAGTTCCCAGATGGGTGACCACTCAGATCCGTAGTAGTAAAAACCTTCCTACACATGCTCGTGTTTGCATACCTATCGTAACAACCGTAACGACACCTTACCATACCAACCACAGTTAATAACCACCTACAACTCCTAATGGCCATAGTTGCAGGGTACAAGTTCAATAAAAAATAATAATAATAATAATAATAATAGTGTAGCAAAATGAGGAACGTGGGGCAAAATGGGGTCATGGGGCAAAATGGGGACATGGTTAAATTTTAAGGAAATAATGAAAATGTCAGTTTTTAAAACAGCTATTTAGAATGGTTCCCCGATCGAGAAAACGTGGTTAAAGTTTAATTATTTAATTTGCATTATTATACGAGTTATTGATAAAAACATGAAAAATTTGATACCGTGATAACAGTGATATAAAAACAACATTTTTTATTTTGAATTTTTTTTTTGGATTGAAGTTGAATTTTTTTCACTTTAATAATTATTTAAATAGTTTACAGACATGAAAATAGTATTTTTATAAAAATTGTACTTTATGGTCATCAGAACGTCTGCCAAAATAATCGAAAAAGTAAGTATGTTGTAGGGGCAAAATGAGGTTTACGTGTTTGGAGCAAAATGGGGACATCCCCATTTTGCCCAAGTATCAATAAATATATTTTACGCTTACCTATTTATGTTTATGACTATGATTTTTTCAACCGTAGATTATTCTATACAATGGTTAGAAATTATACTAGAAAAACCGATTTTGTTCATAATTTTTTTTCTATTTATTACTCTCTAAATATTACTCTAATATTACATCTTAATAATTTTTTTCCTTAAACCTATAACTCACAAGATTGTTTGTTAACAAAATATAGAACATTTATATTAATAAAATAAAAAATAAATCAAAAAATGTGTGTTTTGTCAAATTGTTATTCATTTTATAAAGAATACCCCATTTTGCCCCATATATGGGGCAAAATGGGGCAAAATGAGCTTTTTAAGTTTTTAATTTTCACTAAGTCGAAAATTATTTTATTGTTATTAACTGATACTGGTATTATATTAGACAACATAAAGATCATATGACTGTAGTTTTAGAAAAATATCATATGAAATAAACAGTTTATTCCTAATAAAACCTTAGGGTCCCCATTTTGCCCCACGTTCCCCTATCTGTTATTTTGTTGACTGTCATTACCTATTTAGTTAATACATTGTTGTATTGACAACATGATTATTAAGCTCCAGTTATATTTTTGAAGAAAAAAGTAACTTCAATTGTAATTGAGTTACTTTTTAAACTCAAAAGTAACTTAAAAATAATTTAGTTACAATTTTGATAAGGAATTAGTAATGTAATTTAATTACCAAAAATAATTAACTTCCCCAACACTGTAATCCAGCAATATATTATAATGTTGTTATTAAAATTCTAATCGAAATTCAAGCAGAAACAATATTGAATAGCTAAGATAGTTAGAGTCAGGATACTAATTATAATATATCTATGTCCTATGGCAATATGTTAAGTAGATTTGGGGCTTAGATGATCTGAAAATGTTAATAATTAGTAATTACTAATGATCTATCAATACAAATAATATAATTTATAAAAATGTTTAAAGTATAACGAATACTACCTACATCTAATATTACATAATACATAATATATAGTTTATATTTTTGTAAAACCATATATTTTAAGGATTATTATCCTTAGTATGAATATTTTAATAACTCAGAAACTACTTATTAAAATGTTGATTTAGATACTTTAACATTTTCAAAAATGTATTGATGATACCATAATGATTCCTTGAGGCTTGAGTAGTACAAAATTATCATGAATTTGAAAATATATGGTCTTCAGGTATACTTAAAATCAGAATTTGAATAAAAGTATTATTAAAGGGATAATTGGAGGTGAGCATTTATAAAAATTCATTCTGTATATTATATATTTTTATAAGTTATACAAATTATTTTACATTTTTTATTCATATATTTGTATAAAGTTATAACTATTGATTTATGACTTTTTTTTATATATAAAACCCTATATAAGATGACCCTCGTCATCGGCTAAATAGTAACTTTGCACAATATTTGGAGTTGTGCAGTTGTATTTAATATTTATAAATAACGATAACATTTTCCTTAATTTAAAAAATGTCTTTCAATCAGATCGAAACATCTTATGCATCATCACAAGTAAACCAGCATGTTCTTTTATAAAATTAATGTATTTTATTATATTCTAAAATTTTTTTTTTTTTTTTATGGAATTTTGATCAAAATGTAAATAAATATGGATATCAATATCGCTTATTGTTTTACGGCTAAACAGAGATTTTCGCAAAAAAGGTAGATTTATAGTTTAGTCTTAATGTAAGAAATGGGTAAATGACTTGGCTGATGTTAGGTTTTACATGGGACTCATTTCTATTAATAAGTTGTCAGTGGGCTGATTATATCTACTATCTAGTTTCCCGGTAGGGAAAATGGACTTAGTACGCGACTGAATCATCAGTGGTGAGATTGGCCAGTATTAAACTGTATATAATATTATATCATTTGTATATTAGCTATCTATAGCTACCTACCTTCTGTATTGTTATTATTTATTGTAATTATATCTAGTCGGTTAGGTAAATATTACCTAATACAGTATTATAGGTACACACACTCATAACATTTATAATATGTACCTAAGTATCTGTACCTATATTACTTATATCGATGTATACCTACAACCCATTTAACATTTTAAACCATTATTCACGGGTGCATAACGGCATAATATAGCTCACATAACTACACACACCGACCATCAGGTGATTGATGTTTAAAGGGTTAGTTTATGGTTGATAACATTTTCATAATATTATACCTACTAAACGGTAAACCGATATTATACTGAATGAGATGGATGCGAGATAGTATGCGCTGCAGTATATCATACCTATTATAAGAGTATAATATTATTATAAATAATATTCTATCTATAAAACGAGCCCTAAACCGGTGTGCATTCAATAAATTTCATTCCCTCTTTACAATATAAAACGAAAATAATACCTATACGTATAGATATAGCCATACAGTTTTAAAAAGTTCACATAAAATTCTTGTATACATTTTTTACAGTAACTATCTATCTGTATAAAATAGAGATATATTACAATATCCAAATTTAAAATGATACGTATTATTTTTAAGATTTTCCCGAAAAAAATATTTATGTACCTATAACCATAACTATAATGAAATCAGAAATTACTAATAATATAGCCTTGGAGTGCCATTGGCTGCATGTCTGCATCAACTAAATAATATAAAAGTTCATATTGTATCTTAAATTACATTAATATTAGTATACAAGCTACAAGTCACAAAATATTGATTAAATTGGTCTTAATTATAAAGGTAATTGTGTTTTTTATGTTGTCTGGATGAAGAATTTTGAGGGAATTTTTGGTACTACTTTTTCCCTATTATCCGTTTCAAATGAGAGGCATTCTGTTATGATGTGTTTGATTAAGAGAGGTGTGCCATAACTGTCACATAATATAGAGGGGTGTTCCATCTTCATCAGATACTGGTGGGTTAACGATGTGTGTCCGATTCACATTCTGTTGATTGAGATTAATATTTTTCTTGTGATGTCCGGTGGTGAAGGCCAGACGATAATGATGTTTTTAATTTCGTTTAGTTTTGCAGAACATTGTGACCAAGTCCATAGCCATATGTTGTTTGAAATTAATTTAATTATAGATTTAGCGTCGTGTAAAGTAAAACAATTAAGTTTTATGGCATCCGAAGAAGTTAATGCTTGGCGTACTTTTTCATCGGCCGTTTCGTTACCCGCGATTTGGTCGTGAATAGGAATTCGTATCAAGATTGAAGAGTACCTAGTATTTGTAAGGCCATGTACCTAGTTGGTTTTGTGTTTTTCTGGTGATCTCATTTGGAGTGGCAGAGTTTTCGAGCTTTCAGTTTTCGAGGTTTCAGAGTACTTAACAAGTCACTAATTAGTATCACTGCTTTGAGTGTAAGTCTTGTTTTAATGAGGTGTAATTGGTACACCTTAAGGTACACCTAAAGGTGTATGAAATTTCCTCTGCCTCGGCTTAGTATATAGGTGGATCAAAAATTGGGAACTTTCAGCATGGACACGTGGTCTTGGAATACTACAGCTGCTCAAACACTGTTTTTCATTTTGGAGCCATTAGTGTATATTTCGGTGTAATCACAGAGTTCGGAGGTGATCGAATGTAGATGTTGGTTATAAATTATGGATAGAGTGTCGTTCTTTGAAAGTTTTCTAAGTTCTATGTTGACGTAGTTGTTTAATAACCAAGGGGGCGTCTGTATGATTTAATTTTTAATAACGTCTAGATGAAAGAAAGGAATGTCTTCCAGGATGTCTTTGATTTGTTTCATTACCTTGAGGTTATTTTGGGTAGGTACGTCTAGTTGCAAGTAACATGGAGCTGTCAACCCTCCTGAGTGCTTTGTTTATATTTTGTAATAAGCTAGAAGAATGACTTCCCTATGACTTATGGGCAAGACATTTTAGTGTATTAATTTTTATAAGCGATAATTTTTATATGTGTTTCTTGAGTCGAATAGTATGCCTAATATTTGTATGGATTTTTTGAGGAGTATAAGGACGTTGTTCATTATTATGGTGTTGTTTCTTTTATTAGTGAAAAAGGTGCATTGAGATTTTTCAACCGAAAAAGAGAAATCTGAGACGAGTGTCCAGACTTGTAGCGCTGATGGGTTGGATATATAGTTATTTCCTGCAGGTAGGTTATAGTTCTATTGGAATTGATGCCTCTTCAGAAAATATTGAAGTCATCAGCGAATAGTGTGCACTTGACAGGTAATATTTTTGTGCCTATAACCATAACTATAATTAAATCAGAAATAACTAATAATATTATGTAATATATCAATAAACTAGTTAACATTAGGTACGTACTTTTTAAACTTTTATAAATTATATTTATACATATTTTTTATTATATTAAGCGCATATCATATTGTAGGTATAAATATCAGTAAAATATAATAACTTCACATAAAAACTTTTTCTCGTTACAGTTTGATTTTATAGTAACTGAAAAAAACAATTTTTTTTATACATCATTACTGATTGATATTAATATTTACATATAAATTTGTTTTTTTTATTTTTTTTATTTGAATAGGTACCTACATCAAACTTAGGTACTATTGAAATTTTTTTATATAATATAAATATATGAGAGACGTAATGAGCTCTTTAAAAGGCACGTTTTCCAGTTCGCTACTCGATTTCGGTTGTAATTTACTAAACATATTAAACATATTATATATTGTGTATGTATCACAAAACAAAATATGTAGGTACGGGTATTATTATAACAATTGTTAAGATGAAAATATGAAATAAAAGGGAAAATAATATATAATATATAGGTATGTTTATAAAATATGTCGTCGCAATAAAACCACGAGTTGAAAGGAAAATATGAGATCACTCAAACGCGGCATGCATTGGTAACGGGTGTGGTGGTAATTTAAAAAAAATAGGAATTTATGTGGGTATATAAACTATAAAGTATCCCCTAGAGTTCGTCAAAACGTTGAAAATATTTACAACCCTGAGACGTTTATAACGTAAAACAAAAAAAATACAATATATATGTATATTAGATTTACGTACCTACCTATACCTACAATTTAATTAGGTTTCTCGCATTTGCGTATTATATTTCTGTCTCATGTAGTCATCGCGTATAATTCAAAAGAACGTTTTACTGAATACAAAACACATTTATATGTATAATGCATTTATATACATGAGGTAGAAATAAAAGGTAGTATAACGTTGCTTTGTCTCTAGATATTTAGTATTTTTTGTGGTTTCATGTATAGTTATAATCATATTTTGTATATATAACTTATATAACTTTATAATATAAATGTCGACGTTTTTATTAGTGCACTTGAATAATCCCACGTCATTGTTTATGATTGCATACCCTTGCCATGGAAAACAGTGAATAATACGTGGTCCAACCAAGCCTGGATTAAGGGGGGGTGGTCTAGGGGGGGCCATGGCTCCCGGGCCTCAATAGTTAAAATTTATTTAGGGGCCTCAGATTTGTCCATTACTTTTTTCGTTATAAGATATAACACTGCATAAATCACCTAAAAAAATCGATGATTTTTTAGCGAGGAAAAAAGCTTGTAAATTATAATTTATATTTATAAGGTGATACATTATTCATTATATATCGCTATGTACCTAATATCTATATATATTTATTTTTACAGGTACCTACCTAATATTAAATAATATTATATACATTTTTTTTCGGCCCCTAGGCCTCAAAATATTTTAAACCAGGCTTGGGTCCAACAAAAGGACCGCTATATAAGGTTTTACAACGGGCTTAATATATGTAAAACACTAAAGCATACGCAAATATTATTAACGTATATAGAATCTAATTATAGATAATAATATATTATAGAACCTTGTGTTAAAGCCTCGCGACTTTTATATATTCGTCTATAACTTTAAATACTTACAAGAAAAAAACATTCCTATGTATTTTTCATATTTTTAAACTACTGTTGTAACAGTATATCAGGAGCCTTGTATTCATTTTTCAAGCTTTTTGACCCAACGACTACAATTTAATTGACATTTATAGAAAAAAAACTAAACAAGTTGAAAATTTAAAATGTCCATAAACAGCTCAAAATGAATCAAAGAATTTTGAAAAGTTTAGTAGGTATAGTATAAATGATTTACATTTGGTGTAAATTTCAAGTACTTACAGCTATTAGTTTTTGAATAAGAACAAAATAAGAAAATCGTTGTACCTATGAGAATTTGTTAATTTACGGGTTTGTAATTTAAAATAAAATTTGTTACACCTATATATTACCTATATAATACAGCGATAAAATATCGTTTGGGTTTTTATCAATATGAGAATTTGGGATTGTAGTTAGTGGGCATATATTATCTAAAAAATGTGCTTGGCAAAAAATTATTGTGTGCTTCCTACTCCCAAAAATGAGATACATGTATATCGACGGTATTTTGTTAAAAGGGCGTTTACCACTAAAAATCGAAAAATACGTTTTTGGTATCAAAATTTTCAGAAAAATCACGAAAATAATCTGGTATAAAGGCGTATACGTCTACGAAAAAATAAGATAACAATACCGAAAACAATATATCCAGACGATATATGATATATTATATATGTATTATAAAATTCGAATATATAGGTACAGCGCCGTACAAGTGTTACTGACCATTCAACACTTGCGATACATACAATATAATTTATGGGTGGTCTTACTTGTCTTGAGTCGTCTGAGGAGCACTATACATACAAATATTATAATAGTGATAGCACCTACCTATATTTAATGATAAATCGTTGCATTTGGAAAATTGAATAAATATATGCAATATACATACATATATACTTGCTGCAATATTGTAGGTACGGTGGAGTGATGACTAATAATTGATTTAAATATGTTCAGTTGCGGCACAACCATATATTTTAGTCACTGGCCGAATATACCTCCTGAGGCCTCTCACCCACAGCTTTCAAGTTTTAACAGTTCCCCGTGTTAGCTGTGGCGGAGGACATAATATATACTACAGTAAAACCTCCTTATAACGGACAGCCTTTAAGACGGAAATCTCCTTAGAATGGAAAATAACAACGTTCCCGAATGACCTACCTATAGTATATTTTAGTCTCATCCCTATAACGAATAACTCTTTAAAAGAAAAAATTTGTTGGTCCCAAGTGATTCCGTTATAGAGAGGTTTTACTGTATATCGTATCAGGATTCACGATATACATTTTACATTATTCATCTGAGCGTGCTTCCGCGGGGGTCACATGAAGTCTCATTCTGTTTTTGATCATCAGTAGGTACCTAGGTATTTCACTTCAGTCTCCAAATAGTGATTGAACAACATAACATACTGTATATTTATTGTTTGTAAACCTACATCATACATTATGCTTTAGCGATGTTAAACAAAAACAATCGAGTGAGTAAATAGAAAGAAAAGCTTTAAAGCCCTACCAAGCTATATAATACTTTTAACATGGTCATAAACTGAAAACACTGCAGCTTTAACGGAAATAGACTATAGACATATAACTTAATTACGGTTGAAGTTGTAGAACTGTGTAAAGTTAAATGCGACAGTAAATAAAATGTTGATATTTACGTTAGATAATATTATGTTAGTTGAAACTGGATATTGTAGTAAACTCAAAATAAAGTTGTTGGACCACCAACGCTGCAGTACATTTTTAGTGTTAACGCAATATGTTTAAATTTCCCCCAAACGTATACCAGTGGGCGCACAATTATTAAGTATACACCGAAAAAATTCAAAAATACAATAATATAATCAAAATAAGTAATAACATAAATAATAAATAAATATTATTTTAATATTATCACAGAATAGGTATAATATACAATAATCTATTTGATTTGTTATTAATATTATTTTATGATGTTATGAAGCTTAAAATGCTGGTAAAATTTTTAAAATGTTCCGTGTATCATTTGTATAGGTTTTTATCAATACAAATATATACCATATATTTTTTTGTGAAACACACTTAATATAATATGATTATAATATGATATAACAATTATTATTTATTACCATCATATTATAAAACCTATAGGTCAATCTGGGTGACTTGAAACTTCGCGGTGTGACTTGAAACAGTCTCATTTTTTATTAATCATATCCGTACCTATACCTATTACATTACCAAAATGTAGTATAAGCAAACCATTCTTAGATTAACATTTTTTTTGTGTGTTTGCGATACAAAATATTCTTCCAAATCAATCAATTTCGCTTAACAAATACAAAAAAAATAATCTATTAATATTAAAATTTTGGTAATTTTAAAATCACTTTCAAACGTGTTCTAGCTTTATACAAAGAACATAAAATTGTAATATTTGTATATTTTTCATATATTGGACAGTAGTAATTGAAAATACAAAAACGACTTTTTTCGATTTTAGGTCATCAGTTACAAAAAATAAATAAATATCTTTGTAATAAATTGGACAAAATAAATAATATAATTGTATAATATTTGAATGTATAATTAATTTTGTATATAATTTTTATAATATTCATAACAAAGCAAATACATTGAATATTACATTCTGTGGTTATATACTAATTCTCTAAATATATTATACTAGCTGCCCGACCTTCCTCTAGAAGAAATCATTTTTTATAATTTAATTTAAAAACATATGACTATTTTTTGGCAATACTAATAAATAATATAATATAATTTCATATTGTAGTTACTGTTATTACTAATTTCTGAAAATTATATATCCTACATTTTGAAATCAACCACTGGAGTGGTAGATTTTATTCTTTTTATTATAGAATAGAGATAAGGTAAAAAAAAATGAAACAGTAAATTATTTGTTCAATGAATAATATATATTTCAAATGGAAAAATGCAAGTGCAAACAAATAAATAAATAAATAATAATAATAATAAATAAACAAACAAACCGGTTTCCTTCGTCTCCAAAATCAAGTTAGATTCTTATATATTATTATATAGATTATTATATCAATGAAATAATGTATAAACTTCATATAAAAAATTATTATCATTATTCCTTACTTTTAAGAAATCGTCATACCTACGACCAAATTAGAAGATGTAACTGGTAAATTTTATGAAGTTGCTCTCCCAACTTTATATAATATATAAAAGAACTAACTATGTTTCTGACTATGGTCTATGAGTAGGTATGAAATTTGGTTATTAGTTTCATTTCATGATGTAGAGGCCCGCTAAGAATTCCTGTTTGGTACAAATCGATACAAAATCTGCTGGTATAAAATGGTTGTATAATTATTATACTCAGATTTAAATGTCCAAAAGACCTCATAAATTGATTTAATATAATTTTTTTTCTTGCTATTCATAATATAAACAACATTTTTAGTGTATATTATTATGATATATGAATGATTTTCATTAGAATTAGTTAATTATACATACATATTCATATATTTTAGAAATTAATAAAAAGTCAACATCTATCCTCTATTAACCGCACTTAAATAATTTTTACGATATTTTACAGGACATGTTTTAAAAGTTATTCTATCTGCCATTAAACGTATACCTAAATTAAATTAAATGTATCTTATGTATTCATGAAAAACTAACGACAATATTAAGACAAGAGTTATGCATATCTCCATTCTTCAATGAGTACCTACAGACTATAACCATTTCATAAATAATGAAACTACTTTAATTAAAGTCCTTTAGGGTTTAAATTTATTGCAATACGCATTTATTTTAACAACATGAACCTATAGGTATTATGCCCGAAAAATATTACTTAATAATAAATGTTATCAATAAATATTTTTAATGCCTATTTTAATTGTAAATACCTACACGCGTTTTAATTAAAAGTAAATTATTTTAGTTTGTTGAAAGTTTCCTTTTTAAATTTATAGCTAAAACTAATATTATATTTTAGAAAGTTTAAAATTATACTTATAAAGTTTGAAGTTAAAGTGTATATTATACTCACTTACATTTTTAATAACATTACCAACATATTATTGTTTAATTTTGAATTGTCAACCAAATGCGGTGATTTTAAATTATCGATATTTCATAATTATCTTTACTACAACTATATTATAGTACCTATCTATAGAATGTGCGGTTTCAAACGATGCCCTTTTTAAAAATTATATACTTGGTTTAGTAGATAATATGAATGTATAAAATGTGCGTCGTCAAGCCTAGATATAGAACCACCAAACTCCACGTAAAAATATAATTTTTAAAAACAAATAAATCAGCCGAGTTAATTAGAATAAACTGAGTCTGAGACGTCTGAGTGTTCACTATAATTGCAACAACTCCCCTGTAGTGTACACTAATAGGTACATTGTATATATTTTATACTGAATACCTTATATTAATAATAATAATGAAAAACAAAATCGATTACTGTTTGGTACTAGCTGTGCGGTACACTCGTCGGTATTCATGAGTATAATATACAATATGATGATAATTTATGTTTTAAATCTGCATCAATGGCGCACGCAGAACATCCACTTAAAATAAATACATTCGAATTCAACACTGCAAATAAACCGTTAGGGGTTAAGGGTGGAAACACAATGAATACATAAACGATATATTATTCCGTAGTGCCCAAAATTTCCATGTTTATATGTACGACAAATTATATTACAACGACCGAGTAAATGTCAGTCGCGACTGTATACTGTATAGTACACCCGGCAAAGTGTATAATAATATTTGTATTGTTAAACATAGCGTGTTTATAGTAATATAATAGGTATACTATGTCATAATATAATTACAGATAACAGTTCCAGATTAACACTCAGGAGTTAGAGCTAAAGGGTCCATAGCCCGGTACACAGTTTATGAGAACGTTAAAACTAAGACAGATATAGTCTTTTAAGTACCTATCTACCTAACACCTAATGAAATATTCACCAATTCTGCAATTATTATCAGTATTAAATAATGGAAAAATATTGATTCCTATATTATGTATAGTCAAATTTAGATTGGTATTGGAAAATATTGGAGCGCCTAAACTCTCAATCCTGCCCTGTGATAGGTATAATAATATAATATGAACCTACATTATTTATAATAAACTTTTGACGTGTTGTGCATCTAAAATATTCTAAATATTACTCGATTCGACACGCCATTGTATAATCAACAAACTATAAATATTTGTTAGTTTAACTTATATCCATTCAACAGCTTGATTTAAGTGAAATCAACACTAATATTCCTTGTGTGTACTACGTATAGTCATGATGTACCTATATAACTATTTTCGCACTACTCTGATCGAATACGTGTATAATACCTACTATGTCCCGCAGATTATTGCAAATAGAAAATGGGAAATAAAAATCCAGCCTATTACTATTTAATAGTTATTTACTTATATATTATTTAATAGTATATTGGCCTCATAGTATATATGACTTCAACTACTATAAATTATTATTCGTAGGTCCCGTCAAAAAACCTTTAATATCGAATATAATAATATCATCTCGGCTAGTGGCGTAAATTTGATTTGTAACGGCACAATGGAATAATGTTCCAAACACTAGCCTTATCTTCGTGGGTAGAACGTGGCTTAAATTTTCCAGAACGATAATTTTACGCCAGCAGGTTTCAGATATCCTATGCGGTGGTGCTTGTGCCTCATTTGCACAGACAATATTCATGCCATTGATCCTGGCGAGATGCACGAAATACGTAATAATCATTCATAAGGCCGTCGCCCGAGGTGGTTCATTTGTAGGCAGCTAGTGTTTCATCGGTTCTTAAATGTATATACAGTTTACGTAGCTGCAGGGTGTCACATTTTATGCATGTCACGATAAGTTACATAGGAATTATTATTAAATGTATCATTTCAATGTGAAATTGTTTGATTTTCGTGATACACTCGCCGTATATTATATTGTAGTATTGTATAATATAAATGTGAGACTCCGTGTACAAAATATGACATCTTCATATAACGTAACGTTTCGACGTAACGAGGCATCGAGAGGAAAATCCCAAGTCTTTGTACACACCGATCAAAAAATTCCAATAATATTATGTATATCACATATCGTACGAGTCCTGCAGTGCTTTTTCGTGGAAGGCTGACTTTTCGAGGTAGCGTTATAAATTATTTTCGTTTGCATTTGTAAAATATGTGATTATTGGTTCCTGCAAAAATACCAAGAATTTCTGTAGCCCGCCCTACAACTTACTATACTAGCCTTGCAGATATAAAATATAATATAAATAGGTAGATACACTGGAAAAATTAATTGAATTCAGAAGTCAAATAAATAGATGAAAATATGTATAATATAGCAACTTATCCGTCGTATTATATATGTGTATCGTAAATATTAGGGGTGGTGGACTTTTTTATGGTCACGAGTCAACATTTTGTAATTAATGCTCAAAAAATAATAAATGTTTGTGATGATCGAATACACATGGATGTTGCGTGAATTATTAAAAAATTTAAATAATCATAAAGTATTTAGGTGGAAAATTTTTTTTTTTATCATCTCCTTTTTAATTGGAATTGAACATCCCCGACCGCCGTCGGCAACTATGAACCATTCCATTATAATAATTAATATGTTTAATTTGATCGATGTCCTCGTTTATTGTTGGATATTATATATTATTATACTTAAGTAAATATTTTATGTAAACGTTCAACCATTATAATCTGGCAATCAAATTCTCTGAAATAATACTGATGACTGACAAAGTAATATATAGATACAAAAAATACTTATATTAATTGTTTACATAAAGAATATTTAGTAATAAAATAAATTCGGTAGTTTAAAATGTAACAAAATTCTTCGAAAAAATATTTATTTAGTAAGTGGATGTCACTCTGCTGTACAGCAGGTTACATGTGGGTCAATGTATAATGGATTGTATTAAACTTAAATTCAATGATATAATATCATTGTATAAAAAAAAAATTTCCTGGACGCCGGGCGGACACGATTTGTCAGTCTGGATATTTTATATTGTTATTATTTATTATAGCGTGCAAGTTAAATTAATATGATAGTATTATTATTTTTTATTAGTTTCTATGGTGATAACTAAAGCGTTAAAAATTAAAATTCAATTTTTAACGGCTTTTCGTAATTAGTCGGTGGTTTTTTCCAAGGCATTAAAGAACTATTGGGAAAAATTGAAAGATGACCTTTCTTAGGTACCATCTTGATTCAATTTTCTAAAATATAAGGTACTATATGCTTAAATCGAAGCACTCCTTCTGGTAGACATTTTCCAAACAGGACAAAAAAAATAAAAATAAATACCATTGAAAAACCACTAGCTTCCTCGCTCCGCTCAGAATCTAAAAGAAGTTAGTGCCTACTGGACTATTATTTGGAATTGAACAATTCTTCCATAATCAATTTAGTTTCAGAAAAGTCAAGGGCACTGACCAATCTATAGGTAGTGTAACTTAACTTAGATATATCACCTTAGAATAAGAATAAAGTGTGCTACAATTTATCTAAAGATCTGACTAAAGCCTTCGGCACAGACGACAATAATATATTATTAAATAAAACTATCGATAGTTACATAGGGATACTCGGCTCTGTTCTTTCTTTTTTTACGTCCTACCTAAATAATAGGAAACAAATAGTAAAAATTAATGATTATATTACTCATGAGCTGACAACAAAGTATCTACTGAAGGTATGATGTTATCCTCGGTTCTATATTTTTATATTCAATATTCAACTAAATTATATAAAATCACTTTATATCGAAAAAATAAGTAATACCTATGCTGCACTGATGACACGGCACTAATTTGTATGAGTAAATACTTGGAATGAAGATTTTCAAAATATTAAGACAGATATTCTAAAACATTAGAACGGACTCTCAGCCGTCTTAGTGAGGCCCAGTAAGTTAATCTCCAGCGTAATACGTTTTATATTATTTGAAATTTTGTAGGGGCTTGCTACCTGCATGAATATTTTTCTCACGTGTAATCGGAAGTAGAATATTTGATATTTTTCATCTGATAGTAATTATTTAAATAAGACCAGAAATTTAACACCGCAGGGTGTCCATTGACATGTGGGTGGAATACACGCGTATTCATTGCAAAGTAAAATGATTAGGTATGATATAGATCACATTTTCACAGTACAAAAACAAATGAAAATGAGTTTGTAGCATACTTCTAACAAATTAATATTTTATTAATTTTTTTTATTATTGGTCTTAAGCCCGGGAACTGAGGCCATTAACTGTAGGATGGTATTGTAGATAGAGCTTTTGGGACGGTAGGGAACGGTCGGAGGAACACATTTTTATGTTTGGCAGAATTTTCAAGTGGGCATCTGTAGGTATCTGCCATGCCCGGGTGGGGGATGACGACTTCTCTCTCCAGACACCGTGACTGCCCGAAGAGAAGTGCCACCCGTGACCGAGGTTCGAACCAGCGACGGTGCGCGTCGCAACTGACACCATAGTACCCCCCAAAAAATTAATATTGATATTATGATTTTTAAGTTTTTTGATAACATATTTAGGACTTAGGTACCTACTTCATTTTGTTTTGAAATAAAATTCGAAAACTCATTATTTTCTTGATAAAAGTATAATACACTGCAATATGTAACATTATTACAAAATTAATTTATTATCTTCTCTATCAGATTTTGATTGTTTATCTCCTAAACTGATTATGTACATATTTAATAAAATATACAAAATTAATTATCTACAGTTGTGTTCATGATGATAATAACCGTTTGTTGAATAAAAACTTGATAAGTATACCTAGTATATCTAATTTTCTAGCGTTCAACATAATATTATAAAAATAAAAGTATCTGATGGTTATCATATTGCAATATGACAACCATGGCAAATATGTTATAATATAACAAAATATTCTCCATTATTTAATACTAAAGTTAGAAACTACTTAAATTGAATAAATGAAAATACGAAGTTATTATTGTTTATTGAGTTCAATAGTTGTATTGATAACGAATGGTAAATTAATTTTTTTTCTCCGAAATAACCAACTTCATTTATTCCAAAAACTATCATTTACACATCTGACTTCTGAGTTTAAAAACTACTATCTAAAGTAAGTTTTCTTAAATATTTCTATTTTGTTTATACTTTAAAGTTTTTAATGTAATACCTATCTAATAAGAAAAATTACTTAAAATATAGAGAAATATAAAAAGCATATTTTAGCTACACCCGAAATGATTTTTAAAAATATGATAAAAAATGTTTACAATCTCAAGATTTTAAAAAGTGTAATCTTTTCTGTTTTAGAAATAGACTACTCATATAGTTAGAAAATTGAGTAAAAATTTGAAATTATACTTTATTAAAATAACAAATTCCCGAACTTAAATAAAATTTATAAAAATGTATTATTCAATATTGTTATTTACTACGCAATATAATTTCAGTGTTAGATTATTTCCTACCCGCACATAGCACATATAAAAGTAGGTAGAAAATTATTATTAATACATTGTTTAAAATGTATTAGGTACGTTTACAAAATCCGACACGAGGTGTTAATTCTATGTTCTGGATGAAACATATTTAGGTAGGTCGTAGGTAAGTACCTATGTCATATATAGTATATATTATATATAGCTATAACTACCTCACTAAAATAGTTTCTCCTTTTATTTTCATTACATAGGTACTGTACTTACCAAAAACATTTTCAAATTTCATTACCGAAAATGGAATTTATAAATAAAGAGGTAGATAACTGATAATATAATATCGTGCATGGTGTATATGCTATTTTATCACAACAGTAATCATGGTTGATTTTTTAGAAAAAGAAAAAATGTTACTACTAAAACTATCAATCTACAAAGTAAACACGTAATGAGACAAAGGGCCGCAACTATATACGTTGTAATATTAGAAAATTCAGAACCTTTTAACTGGAAAATAGTTTGAGCGAATCGACACGAAAAGCATAAAAATAAAATAGGTACCTATACGAAACTTGATTTTAAAGAGTAAACATTCCGAAACCAGTGAATCGGTAAATTGAAAACGCACATCGCGTACACATAGGTACATGAGTGGTGGCTCAACCTTGGATTTATGTGTGTACCTATAAAAAAATAAATTGCAAATCAATTTTTTTAATTAAATTAATATCCTATTAAATTTATGGTTTATATCATTTTTTGATCTGATATTTTACCGTTACAAAACCTATTGATTTTCACGCTGTCATCCTTTCCAATGACTTCCAACCGTTTAACACATATAGTACCTACCTATACGTATGTGCTGCAGCTAAATTAGATGCGTAGGTAATACTAAACAAAATTAACACTCGACTAGTCGATAATTATAATAATATATATGTATACAGTATAATCGATAGTTAAGGTGTACAAATATCAGATTCTTTCAGCTCTCTGATTTGGGCGTTTGCGTTTATAATAATATAAAACAAAACAATCGATAGTAATAGTGACGAAGCGTAAGAAATTAATGAGATCTAATGCATTCTTTACACACTACCTATGCACTAAGCATAATGGGTATATATATATTATCTACGTACTAAGTGGTTTTTGTTTCTCCTGAAAATTAATCGAATATACTATCGGCAGAGACGCTGAGTATAAGTTTGGCGATTTCAGGTGAATTTTTTGTTTTTGATTTTCATAAAACTTTAGACGTGAAAGCAAATTAAATATAATTTAAACCATCCAATATCCATCATAATAATATATTATACCTAATGCAAATAAATATACTATACATTTTAAATATAGGTGACAAGCACGGATTTAGAGTGAAGATTTGCGATAGTAGGACTCGTAGGAGTCATTCGTTTAAAACGTATAACCATTAATCACCTGCTATGTCATTAAATTTCTCTATTTTATTTTATATAACATAATAATATTATGATATTTTATTTATCAACGATTTAAATACACTCAACCGCCTATAACCGCCTAAAATATTGGGAAACATATTATATTTATACCATGGTCGTCCGTATGTATTAATTTAGATTCTACTGCTGCAGGTATTCCACGCACGAGGGACATATCGACTACATTGTATGCGTATAATACTTTTATGTTATTATAATAGGTAGGTAGGTAGCATGCGTTTTGCATTTTGAATTCAAATGTTTGGACAACTTTTGCCGTTTTACCATCAAATATTATAATATACCTCGCCGAGAGTGTATTGTATATCGAGTTCACCGCGAAAACAGATCTACATAATATGTAGTATATATACTACACGTTATATACACACACACACACACACACACACACACACGAATAACACTTGGCATTACATTGTATATAGGGCAATATAGGTATAGTATTCCGTCGTGGCGTGTGGGTATAAAACCGAGGGAATATGTAAATAAGCCCGATGCCCAAAGACCGGTAAAAATCTATTCTATAGACTGTAAACATCCAACAATATAGGTATATATAATATAATATAAGCGGCGGATGAATGTTTGCGTTATACCTATATTATGTATTATTGAAATTGGTACCTGCCGATATTTATATGAGATTCGATGGTGCACGTGATGCGTTCGCAGGCGCCGCAGTGGGCGACGACCGTCTTTTGAACACCATCAAAATTAAAACATCCTCCCACCTTCCAGTGTACTATAAATTATAATAATAATATAATATCCGGCGTATAATATTATATTACAACGATGCTCAGATTCGACTTGAACGGAGTTTTTCCGCGTCGTGGTTCATCCGCGGTGGATCGTCAATCGTCCCCGAACACATTTTATAGCCTGCTGCAACCGAGAAAGTTAATAATAGTATAGCGTTTAAAATAAATACGTTCAAAAGAAACCTCTCTCTGTGAAATTGTATTGCTTTTCTTTGCGAACAACCCTCTCCGCTAGGACTCGCAACCGACCTGTAAAACGGTATACGTTATTTATCACTTCGCGGCGCGGACTCGGGTGTGTACAATTTATTTGATCGTTCTGTAGTTTAATCGAGTGTTTGTCGTTTTAAACTGTACGATAACAATAATAATTGAATTCCGACCGGTAAGCCGCCGGGTTTTACTGAATGCCGTTTTATTCGACAAAAACGAGTAAAGACAATAATATAATATATTATACATACGCAGTAACAGTTTTTTCTTTATTCTGAACTCGGTCTGCCATTGGTCGATCATCAACTACATTTCCCCGTACAAACTATGGGGAAGCTGCAGCTATATAATATTATATACGTCATATAATAATGTTATAGCAGGAAAACTAGTATTTTTTCCGACGTGTTGCAATAACCAGGAAAGCGTTGTGGATAAGTTCAGTATGGTAATACTGAGCACAAGTAAACAACGATCAATATGTATAAATGAATATACAGTATAATATATAATAGATATATCATCTATAAATCATTAAAACCCCATCAGCCATCAGTGTCACGCATATCCGGGAGGTTTCATTTTAAATCGCAGGGATAATTCTAATTTTATTAATATATGAATATTTTAATGGCTTCACAAATGGAAAGTCACAGGAATTTGAATTTAAACAAATATGTACTAATTTACGGGCGATTTCATTTCAGACTGATGGCCGAAGGGTCGAAACTTTCTGGAATTGCGACCCTTCTCCCTCGGAGGACTGCATCACCACTCGCATTGCGATTATTAGATCGCCATTTTACGATAATTTGACGTTGGAGGTAATTTTTTAAAGAACTGGCTTTACTTATAAGTAACAATAATATTGTTGGTTTAACTATAATAGTACAAAAAAAACCACTAAAATAACACAATAAAACTTTTTTTTTAATATATTAAATTATTAAAAAGGGATTTGCTATTAAAAACAATGATAAACGAGAAAATGCTGGTATACGTTAATATGTATAGGTATACGAAAATGTTTAACAATAATTATCAATCTTGTACAATACATGAATACAGTATGTTTTAAAAACGCGTCCGATGTATATTCGACGTTGGATGTGTAATTGCATAACATAATATATTTAACAATTAAAATTGAATTCAATTTATTATTATGCATTGTCAAACGCAAAAAACATTTTACCATTATAATAAAGTACCTATACATTCAATTGTGTTAAGAGCCAAGAGGTTGTCCACGCGTGACTCTTACTTTATTGGCATAATGTACACAATAATTTGTATTCAAGTCTCGTAATAAACTTTAAAAGTAGTAGACTTAAAAAAAAAAATTATTTTGATACCATGAACCTGCCTACTAATATATACGACATAGGTACGTACCCATCTAATGGTATTATTTTATTTAATAATGAGTAAATACATTTTTTAAAATACAATTTTTTACAATAATATGCACTTTTCCGAAAAACAACAATACTTACTCACAATAATCGGTACTATTAAAAAAAAAAATCAATATTACTTTTTGTTATAATGATTGAAAAGTTGTATAATATACCAGGAGTATATTTTTGTTAAATATTGTTTTTAAATTGTTTCTATTATTATAATGAATAACTAGAACATGGGTACATGATATATTAAAATTGTTTACATTATGGCATCCTCTTAGCGTTTGATTAACAAGCCAACTAAAATGAATACGTTATCTTAAAGTACATAATATTGAAATTAAAAATGTAAACGATACAATACAACGGAACATCATACATTTGATTAAATTAACTTCTTACAGGTATAATAATCTTAACAATAATGATTTTTAGGGAATACTTAATATTAAATAAAAACAAATCATACAATCGTAGGTATTAGTACAATATTAAAGTAAAAATTAATAACAATGTTGTTTTGTACAACGCATGATGTTACTAGTATACCTACTTACAGGATTTTGTTAATACATTTAAACGTAAACGATATTTATTTAGGAGAAATAATCGTACAATATAGGTATAATATATAGAAATAAATAATTTGAAAAAAAATACATGTTGATGAATAGATTTGAAAAAAAAATAGTTTGATTCTAAGACCTAAACATCGCATGACGACGACTTTGATAAAAAAAAAAGTTTATTGATTACCTATAGGTATAAAGATTCGACTAAACACGAGTTACAGTATTTTTAAGTAACTACACTCTACCTTATATAAATAATATACATTATGATGGCGTTGAGAGTCATTAAAGACAATTTATTATGAAAGTTGACGAATATAATATGTTTTAAATACTATAAGAATAGTGAGATAATAAAGAGCGAGAGAAAGAGATAAATTTAAAAATAGTTAACACTAATTACATTGAGCTTTAATCGAAATAAAATGCTATATTATATTATGGCGAATAAAAAAAAAAAAGAGTAATAATTATACAACTTTTAATTAATTTATAATAAAATATTGGCTCCGTTATCACAACATTAAAGCAAGGATTGTTATGTTACTTCTTATGCATCATTGCCGTTGTATAATATTATATATTAATATATATGAGCACTCAACTTCCGTTAACCGAATCCAGCGACGACGAATATACAATAAGATCAGTCGTCGACGCGTACATATATATAATAATAAAATATTAATTATTATATTATTATAACATTATTTATCAACATATATATATTTATTAAAACGACCCTGATCCTAACCCAAAGTGAAAAAAGTTTTTAAAAAAAAAACGGTTATATGATTGTTCTTGATCCAATCAATCAACAAGTGCGCGTGTGTTTTGTGTATGTATGTATGTATGATTGTATGTATGCATGTATGCATGCGCAGGCGCGTGCGTGTATGTGTGTGTGTGTGTGTGTGTATTTGTGTGTATGTGTGACGGAGAGACGGTTCCACGAGAGCAAGACTGTGGTGTGGTACGAGATTTTCATTATCGTTCTATAACGATAACAATAATAACAATAATAAAAAATGAAAATGTAATAAATATAAATATAATAGACGATTATTATTACAAAAAGAAACATCGAATACCTACAAAACAGATATAGCGTGTTTAGATTTTTTTTTTTCATTTTTCCGTATTAAAAAGTCTCAAAAAAAGCGTACAGATAAACTGCAGAATGCAGACGTTTTATTTTAAAGAGCGGATATACCTATATACCTATTACCTCCTATATTATCTTATAAAGTATATTGATATTTTTTATGTGCGTGAAGTTATAATACTCTAACCCTGTGTCGAGATTAAGTCATCTAAGAAATATTTACGAAAGACGAAAAACGACAACGAGAATAAAACCGGCATTATATGTTTAGCACCAATTTTTATACGACGTAAACGAATAAGTCTAAAACGAAAAAACAGAAAAAAAATTATCGTAAAAAGAAGACATAAAATTAAAATTATTATTTATTATGCATAATACTGCGCATGTTCTCAAATGCTGTTATTGGTGGTACGTTTGCCGCTTCCTCCTTTTGTCTCATCCATCAATGACTTGATCCGGGCTCGGAGTCCGGACCAGAGTCCCGTGGGTTCCATTCCCGTGGCGTTACAGTCGGCCAGCGGGTCGTACAGGACTTGGGCCCTGTGCGGCGGGACAAGCGGGTCCTTGAGTCGGGCCAGATCGGTCTGCACACTCGCCATTTTGTCCTTGAGCAGGTTGTACGTGTGCAAGTCCAGACCGGACTTCCTGGCCTTCTTATGCACGGTGATCAGATACTGGCGGTCGCGAACGTCCGGCATCAAGTACTCCTGCGAAACGGGCACGGTCGTTGTTATTGCAAGGATAATAATATAAAAATATACACTTGCTTAGATTCGCTGCAGGTGTGCGGTCAATTAATTAATGGTTTAGTTCACGCAAGAAATTTTATTTTATTGTATTTGATTCACAAGAATTTCAACGATTTTTAAAAAATATATTTTGATATTAAATTGTTTTGAGGGGGTCCCTAAAATTAAAATAATATGATTCTATAGATTAAAGCTTATAAAATTCATCAGTGACTCTAATCGAAATTTGTTTTTTTTATTTTTGGTTCCAAATTAATATCTGCCGATTTTTTTTTGTAACATCTTTAAATAAAATAATTCGGTGTTGGTGGCAGATGCTCTAAAATTAGTTGATTATTTTTTAATTTAGGAGACCCCCAACCTCCACCCTCATACACACACACCCCACGATCCAATCTACACTTCTGCTTATTTTTTTATTGTATTCATAGGAGACTCGATTCTATAGATAATAAAAAAACCAAGTGAGCTAAAATAGGCGAGGTCAAACCATCAGTAGCTCCCTGTCTAATACGAGTGTGTTTAATATTACCCTTGCATTTTCATATAATGTCAAACAGGGTACTTGGAAAATTCATAATTATTACGTAGCTACTTGACACGTGTGTGTACCTTCGAATTGTACACTGCATGCTCAGGTACACGTTTATAATAAAATAACGTTGTGCAAGTAATTATACAAAAATAGCGATTGCGCATTCTATTCGGTACCTAGTATATTATTATATATCTATTGCTAGCACAGATGTTTTCGTCATACGACATCCTAAATCCCGCAGCCGCTGCACACGCACCGCGTCATGTTTTCTTTGTTTGTACAAAGAGAAACATTATACTATAATATATTTGGGTACCTATAATATCATAATATTATATTCGATTTTTCATAAATGTACGCTTTCACCCTATCAGCTGTTTTTATAACGATCGGAACTCACGATATAATACCTATATAGTAGTCTTTCGGGTCACTGCTGCAGCCGTCGCAAATGACCATCGTCAAGGCGGGGTCCCCGAAAATATATTTATTGCTGCATTAGCGTAATATAATACAAGATGCGTATATATACGCATAGACCTTGTTGTACGATACGCCGATGCCCTGCGATAAAGCTCCTAACCAGGAGATGCTTTCGACACCCGAACGGGTCCGCTAATAAATTTGTAGTCGTCCACGACTCGATAGCATAATATTGAGCATTATGGTCTCGTTCGTTATCAAAAACGAAATTACGAAACTCTAGAATTACACGAACGGAATGAGCCCTCCCATCATGGCTCTGCAGAAATAAATCAAGCGCAGCGCCACCGGAGTTAAAAACGGGTAGAGCGGGGTGGGGCAGGGCGAGTCCGCTGCGCGATACGCGTTTTGTATTATTTTAGGGGATGTAAAAAATGTAATCGGAAATATAATACCCGAGTGCCCACCGCAGTAAGTGCCTTACAATATTATTTACCGACACCTTCTGCTGTCAACGTTAAATTTAATTTCTCCAACAACCCGGTAAATTACTTTTGAAATATGTAACTACTATAATATAATACATATATATATACGCGCGGGCGTGACGTCAGACATTCTGACCCACTGCAGCCTTAGCACGTACAGTATCATTTTATATAATAATATATAATATATTATAAACATATAAGTACGGTGAAAGAAAACAATAAATTACAAATTTAATAACGGCCGTAATTGTTTTTTCATTTTTCCTCCCTGTTGACTATATATACCACTGTCAAAACAAATGTTTTGGCGGAATTATTATCTTATTTAAGTATTTATTTTTTTTTTTTTATTAGTTTTCAACCAAAACTTATTTAAGTATAATAGACTTAAATAAGCGCCACAACTCTATACGTAAGTAGGTCACGTGTACATGTACCAACATATTATTCACCGGCGATGAAACAAGTATTAAAGGTCATATTAATTAGGCATAATATATAATATAATACGCCTTGTAAAAAAACATTATTTACGTTTTAGCAAAGGAATTATTATTATCTACTGTACTCGAGGGTCCCTGCCTGTTAATTGTACTGGGAAAAAATTAGTAAACTCTGCACAAAAATGTTATCTTGGTGTACCTAACGATTGTCGCAGGACCATTGCCTTGGTGGCTTGGTGTATGTACCTACCAAATTCATGATTTTCAGTCCAGCAAGAAAATACAGTTGGAGGAAGTTTGAGAACCGTTATTCTTTGCTGCTGGATGAACAATGAACATGATATTAGAAAATACAACACTACTACTAACACAGCTACCGTTGCATGTCTTCCCAAATCTGGGGTCCAGATTTAAATGGACAAGGGGTACAATGTACATGTGACGATTGTCGTTATCGACATCGTACATTACTTCCTACGTTAAGTACGGCTAATATGCTGAGAGTTAGTAATGGCAAATGTATATATATGTATGCAATATATATTATGCTGACGCGATGTTTAGCACGCGTCGTGTTAATAACCGATCGGGACTCCTGGCAATCGATAGAAGCAATCTGTAGTCGGCAGTCAATAGTTTTATAGTCAAGAATTAAGAGTTATAGTGGATGGTCGATAGTGGAAGTCGATAGGTGACAACGACCTGAAGAGAACCCGCGGACGACCAGCTCAACCCACATTGGATATCGGCACCCACGACACACCATGACCCGATCGGTAACCCTCAATTATAATTTATAAGTATACCTAATACATATTAATTGATGTTCGATGAAATGATCGAAGATTCGATGTTGTAGTAATAATAATACATTAATATTTAATAACAGATACATATATATATATTATATACGTTGAGTAATTTGCTTCACATAAGGTAACCCTGATCCCTAGAAATAATATCAGAAGACAGAACGACACCTAAACAGTAGTACGAGCGAAAGGTGAAGAGGTGACGTTACAATGGTAATATAAGTTATTATGTAAAAGTCTTAAAAAATAAATCAACACTAGTTAAATCAAATATTAAAAAAAAGAAAAATTTAGATTCAATAAAAAAAATAATATAAACATATTAATATATTATATATATATATATATAAGATAAAATAATAAAACTTTTGTTAACTCGTTACTTTAATATTAATCAAATAACAATTTATTAAAAAAAATAATCACTAAATCAATCAACGTATTTACATTTTACGAGTTTGACCTAAAAATCTAAGCTACAGCCCAAGTAATCTAAAATGTATTTAATAATT
This sequence comes from Acyrthosiphon pisum, assembly GCF_005508785.2. Lineage (NCBI taxonomy): Eukaryota > Metazoa > Arthropoda > Insecta > Hemiptera > Aphididae > Acyrthosiphon > Acyrthosiphon pisum. The sequence goes on from NC_042494.1 coordinate 22,061,015, forward strand.
AAAAATTGATGATACAGGACAAAATTAAAATTAACTATACATTATTCGGGTGGAATTAAAAAGTACAGATATTAAATTATCATATTTTTTTAATTAAAAAAATACAATATGGATATTTTTTTTAGAAAATATGGTGACAATATATTATAAAGTAAACAATGTAATACCCTCGCAAAATTTCTATAATATAATGATGAAAATATGGATAGGGTTTTGTCCTGTTTTAGTTTGAAGTCGTTAAACTACAAAAGGAACAATTGTTGCGGAACATGAAGCAGAATTTATACTTTGATGTTAATTGTTCTGTATAAGATAACAAATGCATTTTGGTCTGAAAACATTAAGTACTATATTGGATCGTGCAAAACGATATGAATTCGTGCAAAATTTTGTGATAAAATGTTTGTTTATCATATACCGCTTTGTGAGAAGAATGTTTAAAACTCGTATACATAAATTTAAGTAAAACTCGAATAAATATAAAATAGATTGTAATGGGATACGAACATAAGATTTGTTGCCACAATGATGCGATGCTTTTATCACAATTAAGTGGATTAATGATTAATGTATATTGTCATAAGCGAGCGCACGGGAGAGGCAGAAGAATTGCAGCGAGAATTTCCGCTTGCCCAAGATCATACACATTAATACGGATAATACCTACCAATTTTTGATAATACATATTTAAATAACATTAATATTATGTTCAATATTAGTATACTGGTATGCTATTTGAAAAAAGTAAATATTATATAATATTATATTAATAAGACAGCTTCAAGTTTCAACTATGGTTACTGGTTTCTTCTTTCATAATACTGACTTATAATATCGTCAACCTAATTCGCAAATCACTTAACTCCAAAATGACAACTTTTCAGGAGAGCAAAAAAAACGTTACAAACCATCCATTACCCACTTGTAACCTACTGTACAGGAGAGCGACATCCACTTACCCATATTTTTTTTTACTATACATTCTTAATAATTTTTTATCATGTCTTCTTGATTGTCAAAGATATTATTATTAAAAAGGACTTGTTGAAAACTCTTTTGGTAATTTTCTGTTCAACCTAATTCTTAACCATATAGATCCATATACTTGATTTTGTGTGAGCATTTACTTAATTAATCGTTGCCTCATATCAAGGTCTTAGCTGGGAAAGAATCGTGGGAGGTGTTTGGAGTCTATAGACCTTCTTATAATTAGCTAAGGTTTGCCTCCCCTGCTAAGAAGACCTGCGCACGTTTATGTATATTGTATAATTACTGTAAGTTAAATCAAACCATTTTTATCATAACGTAACTATTTTTAAATACTTCTACCGAATTATGTTTAAAAAAAATAATGGACCACTCTGCTGTACAGACGTACAGTAGGTATCTAGAAGGGCCAGAAGGGGTTACTGAAATGATGTGTTCAATTTGAATTCAACTACATATAATATCATTGTTTACGAAAAACGATTCAGAGTGTATTTACTGGAATAAACATATTATATTCTTCGAAGTTTTTAGAATACGATGACAATTGGATTTAACGGTAATATAATATAACTGTAAAAACTGAAAATTATAATATATTAGGTATTAAACAGTTACTTTACTAATATATGTAGATACAATAATATGTACATATGTATAGGAACGTAGTTACACAAAATATATCGTATGTTTAAGGGTGACGAGAGAGTACTAAGAGTATAAGTAAATTCAAATACATCTGCCAAAATATTGAAATAAAACCGAAATAACCAAAATCAGTAAGTACTAAGGTAAGTATTAATTTGTTTTAAAATTATGGGAATTAAATTTCTGAATTTAATATTCACCTAGCCATACACTTTTTACATGATTTATATTTAATTTAAATATGTAAATGAAATTCATGATAGTGTAACAAAAATAGTTCAAAATTTCCAATTTCAAATTACAAAATATGGCTCAAAATGAGTTAAAATATTTTGAAAATCTATGCATTATTTTGTACAGAACATGACAAAATAAAGATTTGGTAAAAATTTCAAGTATCTATGGTTATTCGTTTTTAAATAACAACAAATTAAGAAAATTTACGTCTGAAAATACTATGTAAAAAAAAAATTAACATTCATAAAAAATTATTGTTGATTTACGTTCAACTTAATATTATAATATTTTATATTATATTTATACTGTTATTATTAATACAGTAGCCGGTAATTTAATTAAAATCATATTTATTTATAATAATATACTTTAGAAGTTTCAAGTACCCACGAAAAATATTTTAAAAATATAACACAAAACTAAAATCGTTCTTCTTCATTTAAGTATCTAATTTCATTCAAGTTTGAACATAAAATAACTATAAAAAAAAACAAAATAACCTACTTACGTGGAACCTTGTTTTAAATGTTCAATCCTTGGCTATAAAAGTTGAACTTTTTATACATTTTTAACTAGAAAATCATTTTTTAATTCTAAATTTGATACATTTTGTCCAAGTTTGAATTTAAATGCCTATAAAAAAATTTTTTCCAATGTATTTTTAATATATTTCAACTGTTATTTTAAAATTATGTCAGGAGTCTCGTATTAAAAAAAAAAAATAAAAAAAAAACATTGTAAAATCAATTCGTATTGTGTTTATCCAAAAACATTCAGTCAAATTAGAACCCTAATTTGCAGATAATAAATGTATGAGGTATACAATTAAAATAATATGTGGTTTGCTCGAATATTAGAAACGACAATATTATATATTTATAATATAAAAATGGTAAATTGATTGTTCAAAAAATAGTAATAGTTTTTCTTTAAAGAAAATAGTACAATATGACAATACTATTTTCTATAGTAAATTTGTTTCAAACAAAACCTTTTAAGTGTTCTATTAGCAATAAAACATCAATAAATATTATGCTGGATGGTTTTTGTTTTTCAAAGAACAAACGTCGATAACACATGGCCATGTCCAAATCCTTTCCAATGAAAACTTAATACTTTCCCTGAATTTCGGTCAAACAAATTATTGTTTGTGATGATATACCTACCTAACCCATAATATCCCCATTATCAAAAAGGAACACGGCCGAATATTATCATCATTCCAAACATTAATCTCATAATTCCAGATCCCATTATTAATGGCATGCTTCCAAAATTCCTCGAATTTCCCACTTCTCATCTATACAGGCACAAGTGCACAACTCAACAATTTCCCAATATGAATATAGGTATACATATATTATATTATTGCTCGCATATTAGGCGTTATCCACCAATTACGTAATTCAAGTTAAATTGTATTAATCATTTATATCAGGCACCAGCTATAATATTATGTCAATTACCTAAATCGTATAATTGAAAAAATAAACATACAGGATAATGGGTTAAGAAAATTATGTTTTAATGGTTTCATATCACAATAATTATTGTGATTAAATATGATACACTTAAATATATAATTATTGATTAGCTATACATATCAAGACGAGTCGATTATTATCGTCTGAATATACCTGTTTGGTGAGTACATAGTAAGCATATACGGCCATGGCGGTGCCGTAAGTGACGAAGTATGTGACCGGCTCCATTATGTCCCACGAATATTCCCACCAAGTAAGCCGAGCCAATATGCCAAACTGCACTGACATAAGTCCCAGACCAACCCACGTAAGCACCGATGTTTGTCTACTCGCTACCAAGTCGATGGATTGCCTTTTCTGAAACATAAATATGTATATGTATATTATATATGCACACCGTTAATGTTGAAATGCGTCTTTTAAAAAAGAGATTCATAAAAATACTGCTGCAGACAGCAATGATTAGGTAGGTTTATTAATATTTATTATATTTTATTATACAGAGTGAGGCACCCGTGTTTTTCAGTATTCTTGTGTTATAAACTTATAGGAAAAATTAGAAAACACTGTAACCCACACTGCGGTAAATAGGTTTTAATATAAATATGTATGGTACCTATACCATATTATACCGAATAAAAATGTTTTCATTTTAGTATAATTTTAGTTATGAAATATTAATCTGGAAACTAAGCACGAAACATTTATTTCGTTAATTTTCTGTGTGATACATCATAATACAGCGGTTCTCAACCTTTTTATATCCACGTACCAGTGTACCTGCACAGTTTGTTAATTTTTTTGTATCACTTGACTAAATAACGTTTTTTTGCTTATCAAAAATAAATACGTTATTTTACATGAATGAAAATTTATTTTGTTAGGAACTACAAAATTGTGATAATATAAGCATTCAATACACAAAAAAAAATTTAATATGTATGTACAATAAATTATTGTTATTTATATTATTATTAATATCATAAAAATCATAGAATATTCATTGTAGATAATGATCCATTCCATTATTTTATAAAGGGAGATTTTCTTAGCGTATACAACCTACGGACTTTCCGCGTACCACAAGTGGTACCACAGTTGAGAAACGCTGCCATAATAATTATGTTATATAATAATAATAGCACGTTAAATATAATATACAGACAATATAAAAAGGTAAACATTAAATTTATGACGCGTGTTATTATTGTACTTTTAAAATAATTTTGACAACAATTAATGTTCCATTCAAAAACGTAACTTTGTATATGTATACCTTGTAGGTATCTACTTATATATCCTATACAGATTAAACACTACAGAAACCATTTATTTAAAAAAATACATTAAATTTTAAAAGTTTAATAGATAAAAGTATTTTAAAAAGCAAGTCCATGGTTCTACAATCATAATAATATGCAGGTACTATATAGTATTAATGTATTATAATATGTGTTATTATTATAATGGTACATAATTTATTGTAGGTACATACAAACACATCGCATGTTATCTCTAAAAGTCAATAACAATAAATAAAAATGAAAGTTTTTATATTATTTACTTTTTAGGATTCCAAAAGGTTTTTTTACACTGAAAAAGAATCATAGCGATTGAAACATTTCATGTATGTACAAAACTCTCAGAAATATTGTATTCGATGAAACTGTTCGGCTTTGATAAACTTTATTTTACTTATTGACTATTGTTGTGTACAATATAATACATCGCATACCGATCGTTTTCATAACACGCATACGTATGATTGAAATCTCTACACTTAAAGTCTATTTTGAATGAAACTCAATGGCATATTTATATAGAAGATACGAGACACTATATATATACGTTTCCTACCCATTGACTGTCGGTTATAAATAAAATCGAATGTATAATAATAATACATAAATATTATTTGACGAAAAAAATATTATAATATAATACTATTATGGTTACAGTATTGATGTTTTTACTTTTTAGGCATATGGTACTAAGCATTAGGTATGATATATTTAAAACGACCAATTTTCAAAATAAAAAAAAATGGTAAAAGTTAATTTATCGCATACAAATACTCTAATTAGATGGTTAGTGGTTACGATTATTGGCATTTGTTATTGGTACCTTTACATACAATTTAATTAGTGAAAATAATAAGTAAGTTAACCCATTAAATTTATTAAGTACGCATTCACACGTACTGTTTGTTTATTTGTGACGCACATTTCTAGCGTGTTAAATTTTAAATATGCTGGTGCTGTCCTGCATATCCTGTAAAGCAGCTTGATTTGAATAAAGTTTGAATTAACAGATTATTACTATATACATTATGTGCACAGCTGTGTGGAAAATAGTGTACTTGAGAGTTGAAACTCTAAGTAGGTACATAGGGTACGTTCATTTACACAGCGATTGTCCTTCTTCGAGTTACTCGTAAAAACTTTTTTTTTCTATACATTGAATATAAAATATAATCTGTAAATTGGTTTTTATAATAATTATTTTAGCACTTGTTTATAATTATTAAAGTATAACACGAATAGAGAAATCCATTTATAATACTCCGTGGCTTGATAGGACTGATAAGTTATTTAATTACGCACAGTATAATTAATAATTTTTGTTATTATTGTGATGGTAGTAAAATAAAAACAAAACCATACATTTAGGTGATAAGGTAAAGGTACTCAATATACCTTTAATGCCAAATATTAAGTAAAGGAATGGCTTATAAAGATATGGGTTATACCCAGTGTTGGGCAAAACAATAAAATTCTTCGATTAACCGATGATTGCAGTTTAAATGAATTTAATCTAAGTATAACTAAATACATATTTATGAATTTCATTAAATATACACTCATTGAATTTACCATTATTTAGGGATTAAGATGATGCACTACTGATGTTGAAAATAATAATATTTCACTATGAAAAAATTAATTAGTGAAATTAATCAAACACAATAATTAACAATGTACCTAATCATTATTTTTTTCATAGTGAAATTTTATTATTTTTAATCTACGTCTGCGTGTGGATTTATTACTAATTTAGTTAATTTGAAAATTATTACACATACCTAATTTCTTTATGAATAATATAAAAATTTGTAATTGGGTTTTCCAGAATAATGTTTATTGTCAGACCTTGTCTTAAAAAATATATATATTAAGTAAATATACATTTTTGACAGACATTTAAACCATTAATAAAATTAAAACAACTTTAATGTAGGTATAAATCAAAATTGAAAAGTGAATTTTTTTAAATAAATAGAATGTGTTTACTTATTATTTACATATCAAGAGACAAATATTACTTATGTTGTATTAAGCGTAGAGCCCGGATTTAAATAATCTAAAATGTAGAAACTATCAACAAATTCATTAAAAATTAGGCAAAATGCAATTTTGCAAAAATAACCCCCAAAATTTTTTTTTTTTTTTAAATTTCATTACGGAAAATCTATTTCAATAAATATTTTAACGTTTAAAGAAGTTTAATTATTTTATTGAAAAAATTATAAATGACTCATGGTACATTGACTATTTATATTGGCTAACAACGTTATCTTACTGCTGTATTATTCATTCTAAAAATACTAAAATATAAAACTAATAATATATTTTACTACCTACTCGTATGTTATATTCTACGTTCAAATATTTTATATTTGTTAAATAGTGAGCATTGCATTTAAACATAAATAAATTCATTGAGATATTATTTTTAATTACCTACCAGCTAATTTTACACTGCAAACTAGAAAAATGTATTAATATTCACTGAAAATAGAATATAACAAATTATTAAGTATGTAATAATAAATATTAATGCCAAATATGCTCTAATAATCGAAAAACCGTGAAAAGTGCAAAAAAAAAATTCTACCAAAATAAAAGTTTCACTTTTTATAAGTATTATTGTTACATGAATGGAATTATATAATTTAATTACATGGTTCCAGAGCATAAAAAAAAAATCCGGGCCCTAATAATGTGTTTAAAAATAGTTATACCTACCTAATATACACATTTGTATTAAGTTATTTAATGAAAAAAAAATTTTAATCATATATTCATATAGGTACCCAACGGCCAACAGTTTTAATAAAACACAACTCAACTTCAGAAATTAATATTTAAATCATCATCTATAGTCTATAATTTTTATATTTGAAAATACCGACTTAGGTATATAAGTTGTATAACAATATTGATAAAATGCATAATTATAATTTTTAGAATCAGGCCTTTGATGTTTAAATTTATAACTACGTATTATGATTATTCAAATAAATGTTGGGTTTATCATTTTGTACTTTAAAATATTCATCTTTTGACTTTTACGGTTAAAGTTTTTAATCTGTCTTTTAAGTAAACAAGTTTTTTTAGAATGAAAAATAAAACTAAGAACTAAATTCCAAGTTTGTTGTTTTTACAAACAAAATATGAAAAAATATAAATATGTTAAATAAGGCAAACACTTTTATCTTGATAACTATTATTTACAAACAAATTACTTATAGTTTATAAACTTGAACTTCAAAATAGGAAATGTTTATGTTTAATCATTTTTTATTTTTGAAGCTAAACACACCGCACCGCATATTGTTTTTAATCCAATTAGTATAATACAGTAAACAGTAAGTACCTATAAAGTAAATAATTTTTTATTATTTATAAATAGCTTTTGATAATATGAAAGTAAAAAATATGTAGGTATAACCTACTATGTATCATACTATATCTATTCGTACCTACTGCAGCTTGTATGTTGATAATAAATCAATATTATTTTGCCAAATCAAAAACGATAACTTTGATTAAAATGGATAATAATATACTACAATTTTATTGTATTCGGTGAATTAAGTGACTTCCTAAACTCATTTAAAAACAATTGTTAGGTGGAAAGTTGCATGACTATAATATTAAACGAACATATATAATATTATATATATATATATAAATAAAAGTCTATATTATATTTCATGATTATACATTTCATACATATATATTATGTTTTATCTCTAAATACGTCATGATAGCAAATTCAAAATTATTTTTTAAATGTCAAAGGCACGCTTGATTAAAAGTTTACATTCGAATTATTATTATTATTCCGTATAGTTGATAAATAACTAATTAAAATTTGATTTGAAAAAGAAAGTATAGAGATGAATAATATGATGATATAAAATAACAGGGAAATGATATCCATTTCAACATAAATAAATATTTTTAAATATTTATAGTTTCTATTCTGCAATATACATATAAAATATAAATATATTAATTATAACTATTGTAGTAATAATTATAGGTAATTAATAAATAATGACAATATTAATCAAAAAAATCTGATAAAGTTATTGTACAAAAAATGTAAAACCCATCGTTGTCTTTGTACAACAACAAATCATTAATTTTCAATGCATAGATAGTGAACAAATATAAAATTTCTATAGGTAAACATATTTTAGTCTTCTCGTATTTTAAATATAAATGATGTAACATATGATATAAACTTTTTTTTGATGTAAAGATATTCTAACTATACATTTTAGTACAAATATTATGAAATTCATATGTCAAAAAATATCATATAGCATATAGGTAATATTATTAAGAATATGACTCACCGCAACTATAAGAATCACTATAAAAATGAGTTGACTTCCAATGGAATGTTATACATCATAATAATATAATAATACGAATACCTATACTCTTATGAGTTGAGGACAATTATATAAGTTGGATGATCGTCGTCAAAAGTTGGACATTATAATATATTATTTAAATCTAAAAGATAGCTGTCCATTACGCATATACGTTTTCTGAAACATTTCGGTATACCGCCGTACCGGTAAGGCGGTAAACCTTTTAGTTTTAGACATATTTGGTGGGTGTATACGCAGCAGAGAATAAGGAATGAGGAGATCGTGACGGTTTGCACGCACACCAAAAAGCAAGAGAGCTACGTGACACATAAATTTAAGTATGTTACGCAGAGTTAATACGAGGAATGATTGAACGGATGTTCAAAGAAAGAAGTTGTAAGCTTACAGCTGTTAACAGCTAGTATATTACTATATAGTGGTGCGATGAAATGTGGGTGCGTACATTTAAGATGTTACTGCAAAATATATATAATAATATAATGCATATACCAAGCGAAGAGGACGAACTTTGAGTAAAACGAAGAAATACAATTTGGTATAATAATACAATAGGTAGGTAAGTGCACGCGAACACGAGCGGTGATCGGGGTAAGGGTATAAGGAAAACCAAAAACATTTTCTTAATAATATAGCAATACCTATTATTATGTGTGTACATTTATGGTCATTACATTCACTTCTATTCATTCAGCAATTATTATATACGTTCATATAGGGTTTAATAGGACGTTTACGATACTTTTGTTTTCAGTGTATCGCGTTCATGTTTACAATAAAATTACAGTATCTATAATGTTGATATTTTATTTTACGACATATTATATAATATTATATCCAAGCATTTTCCACTCGTTTAGTCTAAATAGTAACATTATATACGACTTACACGCATTATGCCACCGCAGTAAGTATAGTTGCGTACAAATTATTATGGTGTATAGTTTCAGGATTCATGGAATATCTCCTATTTCCTAACATACCTACGTTAGTTTAAATTATAAAAATAATACAAGTAATTATAGTTACTAACTTACAACCTTCTTCAGTATATAATGCAATTTAATATGATTTATTAGCGATTTTTCGATATCTTCATCTATATATTATTGTATATTGGCTTTAATTAAAAACTTTCTTAAACTAAAACCCATAAAAGTTCCAAATTAATGACTAGACAGTTTTTTTCACTTTTTTGTATAATAAAACACCACATAGAAACGTTGTAATCAATATTTTTCAACACAATATGTGCCAATTAAATTCAACAATTATTTATTGTTATTACAATTTTTATAGGTGCATTTTTTTTTTTTTTACAGGATTATTTATAAATTATTTATGAAAGCATTATTATATTTTTTTTGTTAGTAAAAAACTTATCCAAAGAATAATAGGATAAATATTTTAAACGAATTATATTGGTATAATATTAAGATTAAGGTAGGTAATCAATAAAAACATATACATTATAACATTCAACAAGGTATGAGTAGGTAATAATATATTCTCATTTTCTTAGTATAGACAGTTTATTATACTTAAACAAATAAACTTTTACTAGGAAATTTTAAACTATCAAGGAATATGATATGGGGATAAAATATAGCCACGGACAGAGAAACATTTACAGGCATTACGGAAGCGAAGGAAATGGAAGAAACGGCCTACAATAAGCCTAAAAAAACATTACTCATATGGTTGAAATTTTTAGTTATATTTTATATAATGCATATTATTTTACGTTATTTTTAAAATATGCATGATAAATATGTGTTCAATAAAGGCAATGGAACTTAATGTTGTTTAAAGACTATCTAACCGAATTAACCTTAAAGTTCGGGGTGATTATTATATTGCATCAATTTACTAAAATGTATTATATTTATATTTTCTATATACATATAAAGACATATTGAAATATTAATTATAATATTTCTTTAATTCATATTAACTATTAATTTTATTATGTAGACAGAGAATTATTTTTTTTTTTTACTTTTGACCAGCAACTATATCTATTAAGGTTTGTAGGGGGATGGAGGTTACAGTTGGTTCAAAAGACGTGTATGTGTGGGAAGGATTTCAGATTTGTCACAAAAATCTGGTTATCAAAAATTTGATCACCCATCCATGAACTAGTGGCACTGACCAATGCTGGCACTCAGAATACGTTTGTGACTAAAGCCAAACAGCACGCTACACCGAGCCACAAAGAATTAATTGTTTTAAATAAATCTGCGATTAAATTTATAAAAATATAATAGCGTGGTTATCCAAAATCTATGCATATTTATGTAAGCCATATTGCACAATGGGGAAATACTCATATATTTTACATAATAATATATGTATAAATAAATTATACTATTATGTATACACTTTCATAAGCATCATAACTAAGTATTTTCCGAAGAGAAATCGTTGATTTAAATCAGCAAAAAGTAAAACATAACTACTTAAGTAATAGATTTAAATGTTAAAGTTTTGCAGAATAAAAAAACAAATACTTAAATGTATTTTAGTGATATATATATATATAATGATTATGTGATTTCATATATAAAGAGGATATTCATAATTTTATAATTTTAATTTTGAGATAAAAACTTTTTGTGTGATAGGTACCTAATTGACTTTAATTATTTATATAATGCCAAATATTATTTTTAATATATAATTTTCTTTATAACTTCAAAGTTAAAAATCACTGCATTTTTATGCCAAGAACTATAAAAAAATAAAAATTTTAATGATTATTTTATTCCTATTCAAAGACATATTTAATGGGGTGGCATAAATTAATATAAATGATTATAAAATATATGATAATAGAAAAGAAAAACATTTTCAAGTCAATTGTCTAGTATAGCTATTAAATTAAACAGTGCACGGAAACCATTTAGATCTTAAAACTAATAACTAATTAGTAATTAGTAATCATTAATAAGCTATAATTAATTTAAAAAAAAATAAGAATATAAGTTTCAAGTGTCGACACCGTTGAGGGATCAGGGGTTATTAACATTTACCTAACTCCACGCATCTACCAATAATATCTTCTACGTGACATAAATTTTTTTAAATTAAGTTTACTGATATTAATATTTATAAATAAGAATCCCGATGAAAAAAAATAAATATAATATCTGGACAGTGAACGCGAAGAAGGTTGTTGTGGCGCCTTTGTACCTATCAACTAAATAAAATATTATAATTTGGACATAATTTATTGTTTATTTTTATATAACTGCGTACACAATGACCTTTTGTCCTGCGTTTTTTTTTTTAATTTCCTCTGAATCATAAATTTTACTTAGTGTTAAGATATTAAAATTTTTAATTACACTTCAACTTCATTTGATATATATTATGAATATATATTTTTAGTAAAAAATATTATAAAACTAATTTTACTTACATTTTTTTGAATGTAGGTACTTATAGTTAGTATAAATATATATTATATCCTCGATATTATAAACAATATGAAGTAACTTCATAGTTCATACTTAATGATATTATTTTTCTGATTAATGTTTTATTTTATTAAATATTATTATAATTATGGTTAGGTTAATAAGTAATATGTATTAAGAGGGTTTAGATAAAAAGTTATCCAAATGGCAAGAAAATATTAATTTAATATAAGTTGTATTAACCTTATTTCATTCTATAGTATTATATTTTAATCAATGCTAAGACAATAATTTAGTCTAAACAATCATTATAAAAATTAAATAATTGCTTTCGACTTTTTTTATATACTTAAATTGTATAATAATAATTTGTACAGAGTCCAAGAAAATAATATCAATTGAGCTATAAAGTGACAAATCTTATAAATGAATACATTTCTTAAACTTAAGAAAATCAAAAAAAAGCAAATTGTTATTATTTAAATATAAAGTACAAATTTAAAAAATAGTTTATAGTGTTTTAAGTATGAATTATGTTTAAAACATGATATAATTTTTATAGTAAGACAAATCACATCCGATGCGCATAGAGATTCTTTTAAAATGTCAAATGAGACAAATGAAGATAAAACATCAAATTTTTCTTCAATATTTGTAAGAGGTTAAAAGTTGTGGTTACTACACAGTCAAGCGTACTTGTATTGTTTTTGACTGAAAATCGATTTTAAACGCAGATGGGAAAAAAACTTCCGAAAAAAAAAACATAAATTTTTAATGATATACCGCGCGCATGGAAAATAAACAAATGATAAATGTTACATATTTTAATAATTATTAAGTTTTGTCTTTGACATATTTTCTACAAGTGAATAGATTTTCTATTATATTGTATCATAATTTGATTTCATGATGTGACGTGTATTTATGCATGCAAAATGTTCAAATATTGTCGCAGCATAAACAGATTACTGATAAATTACTCTGCAACGGAATTTAAATTTAATAAATCCTCCAACGACAGGGTGTGCGTTAACAATTATAATTGAGATAATATTAGCATTACGAAGGGCGAAGGCGGTGAAATTCAAACCGTTCGTTCAGCGACTTAAGAGGATTATGACGTATACACGCTATAGAAATGTATATATATAATTTATATATAAGTATATATTATATATTAATTGAAATAGTTTTGTTAATTCGCATACGAATTAATCTGCATGGATTTTCCTCCGAAATGGGAATTACTTGTTTCCGCCAATAATTAAAATTATCGTTTCCACGGGTGGTAACCGTTTTTTCCAAAAATGTATATTTTTTTCCTGCAATACCTGTTTCAAAAAAAAGTGTACCTTACTCTATTCCACCAATACTTTGGTTTCAACCAAATGAGATATTGACCACGTTTCCACCCAAACAATTTCTATGCTATTAAAAGCTGTAATAAAGTTTAAATGTTTAAACATAACTATATATAAAGTATACTGTACTCATAATACAAAACATTTGGATAAAATACTCGTTTCTATTATATTAAATAAACTCTGAATAGATTATTGTGTCTCTAATAGGTATATAATTTACTAATTAATGTAAAGAGCAAATTAATTAATTATAAGCACTATGCAATTTTGAAATTAAAAACTGGTACAATTATAAATTCCTAACATGTTAAAATTGTATTGCATATTGAATATTTTTTTATGTAAGTATTAATACAATTATATTTATATTAATAATTCACAATATGTATTAAAATATTTATTTCTACTTAAATTCTTTTTTTCTTATGTATAATATTATAATATAAAAGGTGTGCAATTCACTATCAAATAGAGACTCGAGTCACCTACTGGAATTAATTGTTTACTAGCTAAAATAAATATATAACTAAGCTATGAGGGTCGATGTTGCGTGATATGAGTTAATGTATTTTGACGTTGGTCAAAAGAAAAGTGATCTACAATCTAGACTCAGTAGATTCTAATATAACTATATAGTATATAATATACGAATGAAGAAAACAATGCGTAAATATTTCTTCACAGGAAACAGTGATTGAGTGATCATTAAGTTAAAAATAGCGATATATCAAAAATATATTAGAGGTATTTGTTCGTCCATGTTAACTTATTTAATTAATAAACATTATACACACGTGCACACAGCACCAAACTTCATCAAATAAATTCCATTTAAAATATTTCAAGTGTCACATTTAATTATTCTTATATTATAAAATGTAAGTAATTCGTTTTATAACAACACTATAAATGTTCAAACTTCAAGAATCATTATTTGTAAATAAGGGCATTTAATTTAAATCTTGTCAATTATTTTAATTGATAAATAGCATCATACCTTTTCAAGGGGTTCCAGTTTGACTTTTATTTCTTCCATTTTAGCCAGTAGCTCCCTTTCTTTTTTTAATTGATGTTCTTCGACGTGCAGTGATTCGTACAACTGACTGACTAGAGTTCTGACGCCAGAAAGCCGTTCCAATTCTTCCTATAAAAATAAATATCATGTATAAAAGCTATAATAATATCGACGAATATTTATTTCAAATTCACAACAATTAATAGTTTCACATCACAACACCAGTCACTCGCACACTATATAAAATAATTATTATTTACTAATATTTATGTGTCATGTAATTACAATAATTAATTAATAATTATAAATCTATTTTATTATCTTTATTATTTTGGTACCTAAAAAGAATTAAAATCACAGACGTTTTTATACACCATATTCGACATCTGATACATCATATAATTAGAGATAAGAACAACACGAAATTTATCATTATACTTTCATATATTGGTCAAACTAATAGACCCTTAAACTCAAGTGGATCTGATAATGTAACTATGTAAGACTATCTGGTTTTCTAACAAAATGAGTATATAATATTATATGGGTACCTATCTATAATATTTAAACGAACATAATGTATATAATATAGGTACCTACTTATTTTTTCGTCGTTTCGTGTTTGACGGCAGTAACTTTTATTAGCTTATCAAAGAAATAACTAAGTTACTACATTTAGCATCTGGCAGGGCAATATACTTAAAATAAAATTACAAGTATCATCATTGTTTTTAAAAAATATGTATACCTTTAAGACATCTTATTTTTTTTGTATTATTTTACAAAATATAGCTCTTATTAATTACAATATTCATAATATTATTTCATTTAAATAAAATATTCAGAATGTTTTTTTACAAAAAAATATAATTTTTAGTTTGACACATTTATAATAACACTTCATTTTTACAAAAACCTTAATTGTTCTCATTAGTGATAGGTGGGGGAAGGGGGGTCATCACCTGAATACGTGCTAGAACAAAGTAATATATTTTAAGTACCTATATATAGTATATACTTAAAATGATATAATTTTTTTTTTTGTAAACACAAAAGTAAGCTGAGTTGGTTAGTGTTAAAAGAGTTAAAGAGTTTAAAAAAATCCTTATTTACGTCCATATTATATATTACAAGTTTATGCAATGGTTAACATTTAAATCGATGGTTGAAAGTAGGTACAACTCTCGTAAACATCACTTAGGCCGAACATCAGGTTTCCATGAAACACTAAATTTCATATAATTTTCCTGTGTTTTAAGTTTTAACTAAGTGTCGTAACTTATAATTAGATTTTTACGATACAATTATTCTATTTCTTTTTTATTTGAACGTCGTATGCCAACGATATGACTAATATTGTAAACCACATACAAATGTTTTTATAAGAGTTATTTAATTATTAATCTTATCATTGCCATCATACGAAACGTTTTGTTCACATTTAATATTTAAACGTTTCAAAATATTACAAGAACAACGAAACGTTTCATTATACAACAATATAGTTTGATAATAAATCTGCAAAATAATAATATTATCATGCCAAATTTAGTAACCCTATAGTACATATCACTATATAATTATAAATATTATTATGTGGTCAAATGTTGTATCCCTCGTCTAGCTGTCTAGGTTATAACTAATAACGATACTTAATTTTGTAAATCTTGATAATAATTCCGAAATCGATTCATTATTTATCGCTGAATACAAAAACACCTACTACCTAACTAGAAAAACTGTTAAAAACGATAATGTTGGTAAATTTTATGTTACAAGACGTGTCGCCGGTAATATTATGTTATTTTGCGACAGTTGGCCGTTTTTAACTATCAAAATGTAGAATGCTTAGACAATACCTACTTAAAAATTAACTAATTAACTTGTCGTAAAACTAAACATAAGTCAATTCTTTATGAAAATACCAATATTGAAATAATATATAAATTCTTTAGATATAGGGTAAACCAATTACACAAGATTAGTTATTGTATAAATGTATGATTTTAGGTCGTACAAACCTTTGTAAGCTTCTTGTGCGGTGGCACTTTAACCGTGAACTCTCGGTCATTGATGGTTAACCGGAAGTCATCTTCCATGAGCGATTCAATTGTATTGGAAGACGCGATACGCACACCCTCTGAACTGGATATAACTACGCGGTCGACACCCGGGTCCTCGGTCTTCAACATGTTAGTCAAGTCTCCGACCGTGTTCGTCACTGGCCGCAAAGTAAACTGACAAAGTTCACGCCTGGACGGCAAAGGAACTGTGACCGTGGGCAATCCTCGTCTAAGCTCGACATGGATTTCTGAAAAAAATATAATATAATTTATAAATAGGACGTGTGTTTTATAGACACGTTAAATTTAAATGGGGTTTTTAAGTAAAATCGCTCAAAAAACGAAAAACTGAACACGCTATTTGGCAATTTCGCATTTCGTATGCTAATATATTATAAATAGTAGTCGGATCTTAAATATTTAAGCCCTCGTAAGTCATAATTATATGAAATAACTATACACTTTACGTGGAATTGGAATAAAAAGCTTACTGTTATAATCTATTAAATTACCAAATCAGTAATTTGTTTTTTATACTTGCACCACTGACTATAAAAAGGCTTTATTCTGCAAGATATATATTATATTATAGGTACCCATACCGCATAAAATAACGCGCGGTCCTTATGAAAATCGATTACAGCAGCAGTATAATGCATATCTATTAAGCACAAAGTAATTTGTAATAAAATAATTGAAATATTTTTTTTCTAAAAAAATCACACATACCTACTAGATACATACATACAACTTATTTTTCCCACTTTAATAGTTGATAAACGAAATTTGACGAATAAATTATTACGGAACAGTGATTATTTTCACTTCATAGCAAATTTCATTATCACTTTACATCTATGTTGTTGTGCATAGTGGTAAACCTAATTAAATGCATGATAATGTAACATAATCATACATACCTATACCCATAGTTTGAAGAAAAACTGCATTAATAGTAGGTATAGTTATGAAAAGAAAGTAACACCCAACGCGCGCGCGAGAAGTGTATCGTTCCAGTAGGTCTATCAAGTGGGCAAGTGAAAAAAAATGATATACATCACGCATTCTTCTTAATTAAGATTAAGAATTGGGTTTAAGATGATTACAGAAGTATGGACAGTGCAGTCTGCTAGCTCATTCGTTCGGCCAACGCACAGTAGTTCGGTTCTTGGGTACGTTTGACGAAGCTGTTGTTGCAGTATACGTACACGTATAGGTAAGTGTTTTCTACTATTTTTATATTTACTTTATTGTTGTGAGAAATATTAAGTGGTTATTTGTACGGCTATGAATTCACTGGGCGTTTGTCAACCGCACAAGGTAAATTTTGCGTTTGTTTTCTCGAATTTCCGTCAAAACTACTATTCCGAAAGTCTTTGTACGTTGCCCGAAAAAGTACCTACTGTACATAATATAGTATGGTGTGGAAGTACACGGCTTCTAAAAGCCATTAATTATCGTACGGAAAAATCCCTTTAGCGAAATAAATCGCTCCACGTCAAGTATAAGTATGTATACATACATGGGACCGAAGTTCATACAAGTTACATACATCCGAATTATGTATATGTAAATATGTAATAATATAATAAGTGCATAATCAGCATTAGCCTTGATGTGTGTTGATGTAAAAAATTATATCAAGTTTAAATAAAAAAGCATGTTTTCGACGGTAATTAGTGTGCTGGACGAACCGTGTAAGGTCGCGGCTGACTTATCGATTGTGCGCGTTCGAAATACTGTTGGTATACCGGAATACGAAGGGTTTGACGATACAACGCGATTGGAATCCTAAACACACGAGCTCATTTTTTTCCCCTGAAAAATAAGTGGTACTTACTCGGAGATGTATACTAACACGGTTAGATCATACAGTGCAGATGAATAATACATATAGTTGTGGAAGACAAATAAGTGTTCATGAAAACGGTCTTACTCCGTGTAAGAGTGGTTCCATGTCAGGCATAGAAAGTGACGTATTCTATTAATTTAAATGGCTTCTGAATACATTCCATCGGAAAATTGTACATTGGTAAATTAACTGACACACAAGAGTAGCAACCGTACAAATTAAAAAAGAAAGGCATGCAATTATTCACACGAATATGATATAATATATATACCAACATCTATATTTAAATACATAATAGGTATAATAGCAGAGGAATGAATACCAGCTAAGATTGTCTTTTTCTAAATTAATATTAATTTGTCATTATAAAATTTTTGAACAAAAAAACAAAAATTTAAAATTCATTACCAGATTTTGACATGAAAATTAAAAAAAATATGTAGCTTTAAATTTGAATTTGACTAGAAATTATTTATGGTTTAAAAACAAATGCTTATTGAATGTAAAACGAATGTAAAACGAACAAATGGGTTAAAATAAGAAACAATATAACACAGTAGGTACATAAAAAACACAGGATTTGTATATAATATATTATAATTATTAATTATTTTATATAAGTAATATAATAATAACCATATGCTTTAAATTTGCGGAAGAATGAAAAATCTTAACTCCTTACTGACGGAAATTCGCGTGATGCATTATGTTATTGTCACCGAAATAAATATCAAGATAAATTTTATACCAAGGTTTTCTAAGTAGACATCCCAGCAGCATTATTATTCAGTCCCTTCACTCGGAGGCTTAGAGGTTTTAAGATATACACTGTATACAGTCACGAGGGAATATAATTACGTACGTGTATGAACAGTTTAGGTGCCTATCGTTTGGTCGGTTTATAATAGGTATAACATCATACATACTATGGCCAAATATACTGTACGGTGGTAGACTATAGTCTCAGCGTTTGTTAAGTCCACGACTACGTTAAGGGTGTGAAAATGACGTTTGCTAACATATAAAGTATATAGGTATACAATATAAGTAATAACATAAATTTAAATGAACGAATATTGTACTACATATTTTATATAGACATACATAATATATTTATAATGTGTATATACTGTATAATATAAGAATTTATATAAATATATATTTTTTTTAAAACCATAAATTCTTAAGCCGTGAATATTGTATGACGCAATGGTCCACTGGGAAAACAGTATACGCGTAGCAAATAGGTTTTCTTTTCATTTTAGTTTTTCTTAAGACGCATACTAACATTCAATCCCGGGAAATAATAAAAATGTATTTTTAGCGACATGAAATAGTAGCAATTAAATGGAAACGTGCTAAAGTTGTAACCATAATTTTTGTACTTAGTAAAATAAACAACGAGAATTATAATACAACGTGAAACTACTAAAACTGTATTGTTCTGTAATACAAGGCATGAATTTCAAATACATTTTCACCGCGTCACAGTAAATGACTAAATTTCCGTTCAAACTGTAATAATGCTGGTAAATAAACTAAAAAACTTGGTAAATAAAATAAAAATGTTCGCCATGTTTAGATACATCTAAAATCTACGACATTTATATAATACAAAGAAAATATTTTAGTACTGCTCAGAATAACACATATTTTGGTGAGTCGACTAATAATACTATCGATGTGTAGTTACAAATTATTATCATATTATGATGATTGATGACATTTAAAAGCACTGATTTATATTGTAAAATAATTTTTGATCGAATACAAATTGAGCAAAGACAATATATTATCTCTATACCAAAGTGTTTCATGGCGAATTTTCCGAAAATTTTACATTATATTTCTTAACATATTTTATTTTCGTCGACTTTCCAATGCTCAAACTTCTTTAATAGTCCCATCGTCTGAGTATCCAATCAATAAACATATACTGTCGTACTGATATTCCACTTCAACGTGAAACTTTTATAACTTTTTACTGTGCCGAAAAACTCTTTCCTAGTAAACTAAAAATACACCATTATAATATAAGTGATCCCGATAATTTCACTTTCATATTAGATTCAAAATTCTTAAACAACTTGGGTCGTTTTTTTTTCAATTTTGTTTTTTTTTTTAATGAAAATCATTAAAATGTAATTAAAGTTATATATTATGTTTTATCCAGATATATTTATGGAATTTATTGATTTCGTTCTATATATAGTATATTATAATAATTATATACTAAACAGCAAAGCTATAATTTTAAGTAAATAAAAGTTCAATTTACTTTCATAAAGTTTAATAAAGTTAAATACTATGTTATTTGATTTTTAACTAACGTTTATTTGGTCGTTTAATATACCTAATAATTATAATAGTAATTAGTTCTTGAGAATTATGGTTGCCATGATAATATATCCTAATGAAAGTTTAAAACATGTTTATTTGAAAATAAAATAAAAGTTTTGTGATCAATAAAACGCGGAAGGAAAACGTATATGATAATATTTTAATTTTAACAAACTATATTAACCTTAATGAAAATGTAAACCAAGTAAAAAATAAAAATAAAATTAATACAGCCAACGTTAAATTCTTTCATTAATGTGCGGTTAAAATCCATAATTTCCAAAACGTTTACATTCCATAAACGCTATACTTATATAACACATTTAATAATAACAAATTTTATAATAATTTAATTCACGGCCGGTGAAAACAAATTCGTTAAATAAATGTGTGTGCGGTGGTTAGCTATTCAGAGGAATTGGTCGTAAAATACGAGATATATATACGCGTAGGTATAGAAAAGGTGTTAAATTAATAATTCATGGGCCGGATAAATATCGTGGTTAGTGTAGGGTCACGAACGGATGTGTAGTCTACCGCCAGAGCCAGAGCCATTGAATAATATAATAATTATACATTTATGGAATTGTTTGTTTTTCCAGAAATGGGCGGCACGTACTCGACCGGTGGTGTGTTCGTGGTGAAGGAGAAGGAAAAGGGATCAAATAAGCAGCGACACCGACGCAAGGATAATATCAAAAAACAAGGCCACGACAATCGGTTTGAGTGAGTGTCAAATCTGTATATTATAATATATTTATATTATATACTATCTATAAATAATATAAACCTTATTGCGAGTAATATAATTAAGATCCCCACCATCAGCAAATATAAGTACTTAAAAGTATCATTAGACTTTATGTGGACTTTTATGACCGTTTCCTACCCACGCAACGAGGGTGTATTATCATAAAAACACAAACAATGACCCCTGTATGTTGTAAAATAGTGATACGCGTACAAAAACGCAATCGGGTAGTCCAAGAAATTGGCTTTCGACCAAGATTCCCAAATATAGGCGATAACAGTGCAGGGCAGTGGGCTTACTTGTGTATACGGACACGCGTTACATAAGTTATACTACATACGGTAAAAAAATATATTTGGCCTACAATAACCATAAGGAACAATAACTGTGGAAGTTTTGTTTGAAAACAACGGAAAATCGCATATAACGCACATGAATGATTTTATTCCCCATACACACATACCCCTGCCTCCACGTTAGTAATAACAATATAACAAGCACGCAACTCTATCTAGTATTTACATTTTCGTAACGATGGTAATATTGTAATACTAATAATACTTATCATTTATCAATTATCATTTAATGATACAAATATACCTATATGCAATAAGTTAAATAACGATTTAAAAAATACTTCTCTTATCAACGATTTCTGTGTATCTCCTTGATAAACCCTTGGAAATATTAACATCTATAGTAGAATCTAATCATCTAATTTCTAATCACAAGATATTATGTTAAGTTCTATTTTTTATAATTTTATTGTGAAAATTTTAAATCTGCATTTGTATTACAGTGATTATTTAACAATTAAAAGTACTGGTCCCTTGAATATTGTTTTAAACATTTCTAAGTACTAAGTAACTTTTTAATAACATATTTACTTTACATCAGACACTCATTTTTATACATAATATTATATTATTACCTATAATATACAAAATAAACACAGATGTCAGAAAATGTATTTGTATACTTTTTTTGAATAAAATGAAGAGACATTTTTTAAATTAAGGTTGCATCGAATCTTTTTATACAATGTACTTACCTATAATACTTTTAGCCTTTGTGTGCCTAAAGAATAATTAATTGAATAATACAAAATATTTCATTATTGATCAGAGGCGTGCTCAGAAATTTGGAGGGGGGGGGGGGTTGGTTGGAAACTTTTTTAACAAAATATTTGTTAAATTTAGCGTTATAAATCTAGTTTAGCACCCAAGCGAATTTTTAAATTTTTTTTTGGCTTTGTATTATTACAACCAGTGAAGAACAATAGTGCAAAAATTCATTGTCAGAAATCATTAACTTTTATAATAAGCATTACGAAGTTCACAATTTTCGGTGTTTTGTGCTAACGAATTTTCAATTTTTATATTTTTGAAACCTAAGTAAATAAACGTTTTAATAATTATGGTGCAAAAATAATTCTGACACACAGTGATTTTAAATAACAAGTTGAAGGGTGTTTTCGATTTTAATTGACCGAGCGAGCGCAGCGGGTGAGTGACAACGCCGAGTATAACTTACTATAGTTAGCTATAACTTTAAAATAAATCTTGCCACCAAATTCAGACTTCCCCATCGTTTTCAGTATGCTTGACTCAGCTATGCTTTAATAGTTTAATGTATATAGGTACGTGAGAACACAAATCCCTTTTTTTAAAAAGGTTGTTGAGTTAAACAGAAAAGTTTCAAACGCGCGCTAAAATATTATGTTGTACGAATGCGTGGTAAAACACCGAAAATTGTGAACTTTGTAATGCTATAACTTAAAAACTAATGATTTTCGGCAATTCATTTTTGCAACATCGTTCTTATTAACTCGTTGTAAGAAATAGGTTTCGAAAAAAAAAATGAAAAATAAGCGTGGTCGCTAAGCTAGATTTGTTTCCAATAAATTATTATAATTATACATGTATAAGTATATATATTATATTCGTAAAGTGTCTATAGGGGGGGTTCAACCCCCCCCCCCTCCTTAACCACGCCAATGGTTACCACGCTTATTAATTAAATTATTGAAAATATGTTTTATTATATATTATACAATTGAGTTTAAAAATCTAAAATTTAAATTCAATCTTATAACTTTTTACCTAAATTTAGTGTTCAGATAATATGTTCATTATAGGTACATAATTTTTATAAGCAAAATAATATTTTCTTTAAATAAATATATTAAAAATTACTATTGAATACTTGGAAATTATTATTTGAACTCCCTCTGACAAAGTAATACCTCATAACACATATACATATACTTTTAAAACCCAATGTTTTTTCTTTTATGTGCTTTTACAAAGCGAATTGGAAGAGTTTAATGTAAAAAAGACGAACCGATGCGAGTGCCAAATATTTAAATAAGAGCTCTCTAGACCACCTTTTTCGTTATTTAATTACGGCATTTTTCGATCCCATAAAAGTTACAACAAAAAACTCAATATTGAAGTGTATACGTATACGCGTGAATAAATCATAAATGTAATAAATGTACTAAAAATTTACTTCAAGCCATCAAAAACTACAGAATTTACTGGTTTTGGATTGCAGTTTGTATTATTGAAAAATAATACAAAAGCTCCCTTTTTTATTGTGTACCGACGATGCATTGTATTATTTGAAGTAGGTTCTAACAATAGAAGTAAATTGTGTAAATTTTTCAAAAATAAAAATTCAAAAGATTGTTTTGACCTGTCAGCAGATGTCAAAATGTCAAATGGGACAATTGTTAGCTCAAGATATACAAAAAAAGTTCAATACTAATTTATATTAAAAAACCTCAAAATATACTTCATAGTAACCTGACATAAAAATGTGTGGTCAATATACAAGTGTAATAACAAAATATAATTAATAGATGCATAACGTCGATAATGACTTATGAAATGACAACATAAAATTTCGTGAAATAAGTTATAGGTATCTAGATAAGATAATTCAAACATGTCATTGATTATTACACAACATTTACAAATCATCATTGATGTAGGTACTTAATGATACTATACTATTATTATATAGTTCTATACTTCTATTTACGATATATTTTATGAAACCTAGAGAACAGACATAAAATAGTAACTCATACAATAATATTATATTCCATTTGAAGCAATAAATTAAACCCATATAATATTTATCTACAAAAATAAACTTCACAATTTTTACGTTTTTTGATCATAATAATATTATAATAAATAAAATGTATTACTGTCACGTATTATAAATTCAATTTTCATATAACAGGATTATTTCAATAATTAAATTATAAGCTTATAAAAATATTATATAGGTTTAAAAACCAAATAAGTACTATAATATTCTAATCACGAAATTAATTAACTTTAGAGCAATAATACCATAAACAGAACCTACTCAAGTAACATTAAAATTGACGAGTCAGTATATCACAAAAAGAAATTTTACTAAACAAATAAAATATAGTTGTGCATGTGCTATGAGTATAATGTACCTTCTATAAACTCGTATGCATATAATACACGTGGGTTTTCGAAATATTTTACTCAATTAAAAATAAAATGTGTGGCATACATCGGACAAATTAACAACCTTTTTTAAATAAATACGTCGTTAACAAGTTTAACAAATCATTCAAATACAATGAAGTATAGCTGTGCATTATGTTTTTATCGACAAGTATTTTTCTCTAAGAAAATTGTTTTTTTCTATACACGCAAGGACTTTTTATAGAGGCAAATGTTTTGATTATGTATATTATAATGTTTTCATTGATAGCTTTGCTATATTAGGACGAGATTCCGATTTTCACTAGGTACATTAGGCCATCATCGTTGGTCGTAATGAACAATCGGGTTATAATTATTTAGGCATATTTAATTATGCGCGAAAACCATATCATGCGTGATAAATTTCAAATTAACGAACATATATACCATAAAGCGAACAAACCGAGCACATGTATTATTATGATTATGCTCTTCCTGCACGCACATTTCTAAATTACTATTCAACAAAATGTACCACTAATAATAATAATAGAAATAACACACAGATAACCGAGTTATACGCGAATTCCATGTCCTTATGAATATATAGTACCTATATATACATAATAAAACATATACACATTACACATACACACACATATACATATATAGGATGATATATACGTATTTATTATAGTTCCGAGTTTCCGACCATGACTGCGCCGTCAATGATTAGTTGGTCCACGAAAACAATACGGCCAACCCGTCAAAAGCACACTACAGGTGCTAAAAATTACCAACAATAAAAGTTGAACTAATGACTCGGTTTGGTCTCATCACGTCATGCGTGTGTGTGCACGCGTGCGATTCTACGGTTTTCAAAGATTTCACGACTGACAGCCGAGGTTAAAGTAAACGCGACTGAGTACTAATTATACGCGTGCGATTAAAACCTGCAATTCCACCGAAACTCAAGTTTTTTCTAAAAGCAAACGTAATTTAACACTATTGTATATAATATAAAGGTACTGTATGTACAAAGACGACAATATAGGTGTCACAATTGCGGAATTCAATTATTATACCTAAAGGGTTTTCCGAGAAATGTGTAAAAAAAAACGCGTAAAGAAATGTTGTATAGTAGTAGCTATATATGTTTAATATGCGGAAAACAGTTACAATAACAAATGCTGAACGTGCAAATATTATTATAAAAATATATTATAATAAATTACGGTTGTATACGTATCATCATGCATATTATATATTCGAATAAAATATGCAACGAAAATGTTGGAATCAATGGCTTTTTTTTATCGACCATTTTTATATAAGTCTCTGAATTTCACCTATTATTATATTCGTTTGAAAAATACGAAAATATTCTCTATCACTGGACGTAGACTAATTACTATTTTAGCTAGGTATATGTTTCATAGCTGAGACAATTTACGGACGGAACATATATAATATTAAAACATTTAAATATTCATTGTGCTAGGTTTGTGCCTTTTTAGTGATTACAGTTACAATGCACATGGGAATATTAATACAGAATATAGATAGTAATATTGATTACTGTACGCGGTTGGGTATAGAAAACAGACAGGAAAAGAGCCGGGGCAGGCGAGTGCGGTGTATTATAGTATATATAACATTATATTGTAATCGAATATGCTAATCTTATACATAATAAATATTATATACACATCGTAGTTGTCATATACGCCATAATGATATTATACTCATTCTCATATAGTAATATAGTGTAACTATATGCGCATACCATAATGCATTTTTGTAGTCTAACTGTTGACGACAAAAATGCATAATGCAATATCGCAATCGAGTGCAATGTATATTAATTAAAATGATCATCAGGTGTGTGTGTGTGCATGCGAGGTGGAAGGAAACAAAACTTTTAACATGACAGCCGCGAAATATGAAATTATTATTATTATATTTCTCCATTCAAACGTGTTATTATCCAGACTTGTATACGTTTTCATACATTATAACCACTGTAGAACAAATGAAAAGAGCTGAAAATAAAATATTTTTTTGTAAAATAATTAAACCGTTTTTTATATAGGTACTAATGTAGTGTATCTGTCTAATAAACTGTTTCACTACAAAAAAGTGAAACTCATTTATACACATCATATTTCACGAGGGCTGAAGCCCAAAACTATTGTTAATAATAGACATTAATAATGTTTTGTATGAAAATGTAATAACATTGTTCAATTAAACAATATTTTCTGGAATTATTTACAATAGGTAAATTTTAATTTAAAGTAGGTCCTAAAAATTTGCATTTGTTTATTATATTCATAACAAAAGCGGCAACGTTAAAAAATAAAACCGACCTCATATCTTGTGTGTCGTGGTTTGATAACAATTAGTATATAGTTTTTTTCTACTAATTAATAATTCTACTTATAAATTAATGTTTTAAAAAAATAATTTTTTATTGCAACCATACTTAAATACCATACTTATAAGTGTATTATAGTATAAATTCTTTTTTTTGTTATGCATTCAACCGATACAGAGGGAAAACACCAAAAATATTACAACAATGTTGATACGCAAGCGCTTGGGAATCATGATATATGAAAACGTTTTTGCAGTAATAGGTTTATTCAACATAAATCACATTACGACGGATAAACTGTTCTGCAAAATATAAACAAAAAAACCAAAAAAATCCTATCCTGATCTGATAATACCCAAATGAAAAGTTTATCTACCTGGTCCACGATCGTACCCAAAAGTTTTATAGGTCATCAGCCATAGAATCAAAGTTTTTATTTCCACCAACAAAATTAAAAATCTATCTCTACATTATTAAGAGTATTTTATAATATATATATGCATTAAGTAGTCATATCACATAATATTTCCAAATTCCAACTGTGATTAATTATTAGTTTGACACTTCACCAAAGTAGTCAACTTATGTATAGGGTCACATTTTACAATAATTTAATCACGTTCCCTATACGGATATACGGTGACTGCAGACTACAAGCTATGTTATGTCATTACGCCCGAACGAATCGATAAAAGATGCCTGAAATGAAAAATAAAAGATTATTTCAAAGCAGAAGTTGAATTCGCAGACGATAACAAGCCGAGTTCCTTTAGGCTTCAACCTATAACATTTATTGGATTTATCGCAGAAATGTTGATGGGAATTTAGCGCAAATAAAGTGGATATACCGTCAAAGGTTTTCGCGCGAAATTCCGCGTTGAGGCCGAATAATACGCATAATGGAGAATTGAAAAAACGATCAAACGAAACGAAAAATTCACGGGAGCTAAGACTGTATAGTACCACTACACTGTTATTATATAATAATGATTCTACCCGCAAACACAGGGCTGTATAAAAAGGGCGCGGTCTTGAGGGCGGTAAAATATTTAGGTATATAATTTATTCAAAAAATATGTATTTAAAAGCAAAATACAAAACATATATTTGCTGCTCAATACTTTTTTGGGAAAATTGTATGATCATTTTTACAATATTTGAGCATATAAAATAGATATAACTTAAAAAAAGAAAATAATAAACTAAATATTTCCATTGTTGATTTAGTAGTTTATTAAATAGATACGTATATATTTTCTTAATGGTTTTAATTTTTTGGTAAAATACAATATTATGATTTATGAGTGTAAGTACTCTGCGAATTTCTACCTCGGTCGCGGCCTTCTCAATCGCGGATGAAATAATAAATATAATATTAGTTAAATTTAATAATGAAATTTAGAGATACCATTACAAATTGTATGCCTGAGGGGGCTGGGGGTGAACAGTTCCAAATACAGCCGGATCCACGTCCCCGTGGACATAACGAAGATCTCGCGGAGAACAGTTGTGGATCTGCCACCAGAAGGGGGGGGGGGCGAGGGGCGGTCGGCAGCCGTTAATTAAACGGAGCTCACACAAACACATCGCGGCTGGCGTATACCATAACGCTCAGCAGACGTGATGATGTTTAAGTGTGCTTACAACACGTGATAATATTATACATTATTATACGATGTACACTGCAGCCGCAGCTGGCGCTCGAGCGCGATCGTCCGACCGGAACGAACAACAAGCGCGCTGCATCGAGGGCGTTATATTTTATGCACTGAAGCAATATGGCTACCGCGTCGCCGGAAAAAGCTGTTACCAGCCCTCTAGACGTTGACTATATATATATATACGTCGTATTTCCGTGATGTTAACTACAACGAACATTGCACGCGCGCGCTTGTCGATATCGGTAGTTAAAAAAAAAAAAAAAATGTATAATGACGGCAATGCAGGTATACCATGTCGAGTCCGGCTCCGGAAGGGTGGTTGGACGTGGCGGAGGAGCGAGAAAAATGGCGCGTGCTTTGAAAAAAAAAAATAACAACAACAACAAAAATATGAAATTATCAGCACATATTTTTATTGTAAAAGTGATGTAAGAGAATTTTACCCAACTTATGGTACCATGGTAGGGATAAAATAACGGCTGAGATATGAGTCTGGCTGCTGCAAGGTCTTGCGAACCACCTCGTGAAGTAAATATCTAAATATAATAGGTTTTCCGATTGCAGGGGTGTCGAGTGCACCGTTCTCCGACCACCTGCACCTTCGCCTATACTCCTACTCCTCTTCCGCGTATACAACGCAGACCTTGGAACGGGCCGGCACCGGCGATGACGTTCCGGTGGACAACTATATCTATACTTCTACCTACGATATATACACGCACGACACACACGTACACAACACTTCACCTGGCGCTTTGGTGTGTGTGTGTGCGCGCGTAAATATACATCGGTCCGCGTTCGCCTATATGCAGTCCTCCAGTCACGCGCGCAGTATAGATACGCGCGTACATGTCATACGCATCGTCTCCGGAAGACGTACCCGAGTCCGTTTTTACCGACTGAGTTGCAGAACCGCAAAATCGTGTATATATTTTTAATATACTTCACGCCGTGTAATCTGCCTAATATTATTGTCGTCGTCGTCGTCGCGCCGCACGTCAAGTTGTATACGGCAATTTACCCTCGGTGAGTCTTTCGTTTATTTTTGTTTTTTTTTTATTCGATATCATATGATTCTATATCAAGTCATTAGATATTAATATTATTTATATTGTTGTTCACGTTCAACCACTAGTGCTATACTATTATGTAGGGTCATTATTTTAAAGTAAAAAGAATAAAAAACGAATAGCCTTGTCCGACAGCGCTTTATTCACAGCACATAATAAATTTGGATAATTTTTTTTATACTATTCAATATTAAATATTAAACATGAATGTATCGCTTTCAACCTCTATAATTATCTTTTGGAAGCTTTCGTTGATTATACAATATAATCACATAGATTTATATCCAAAAACGGAATATTAAAACTATTCAACTAACCGACAATATACTATAATATAGTTCGTGTATTATAAATTATTATGGTATAAAACGAATAGAGGTACCTATTTAACCTTTACCTAATATGGTTTTCACATAAGTATATTTTGCGCAAGTACCTAAACGTATACGGTATACATATATATGAACATTATGAAAATTTAACACTAATTATAATCGAGATTATATGCGCCTCATAGCTATAATATATACTATATAAATTATATAAATTTTCCAGGTTACATTTGATAATATACCGTGCTATAATAATACTTAAACTACTTATTGGCTTATTTACTATGGTAGCTATATTATACTCGATAATAAGGCAAGTAACTATAGTTACTATCTGTATAATTCCGTATTTATGAATTATGATTCATACAGATTTCACAAGTTAGATATAACCATCATTCAAAATTTTATAATATAACACAACATATATGTTATACTAAAGTTGTGATAGGATTGGGCATTAAAGTAAATGTTAAAATGTCAACATATAGTGTAATATAGTGACAGCTATCGTTGACAGCTGAAAATATAGGATGTGTTCCACAGCGTGACTTACGTGGAGCTAAATAAATATGTTGTGAAGTTTTCTCGTGAGACTAAGATTGATATGTATTTACTCTACAAAATCCCAACAGATTACTGTCTCCGCATTTTGTTATATATTGTATTTGTAAGGTATTAAAGGACTATATACTTAATAAAACTTCTCTCAGTAGTATCCTTTTACATTAATTTTAACTAAAACAATATAAGGAAATCTTAAATTAATGAGTATATAATGCTTAAAAAAATAATGGACTTTTCAAGATTTAAACAATTAATCACTATGAAAACAAAAATAAAACGAGAACAATTTTGAATACAACTTGGCAGAGCGTATAGGTCTGGTAATCAACTGTAAAGAATTTTAGTCAAAAGTTCTCTGAACTCGACCATATTGAACAATATTGTTCTGTACAATTATGTAAAACAAAGCCAGAAATTCCAAACACCCGATTCGCAATAAGCCGGATCTACATTTGTCGGAAGTGACGTCACGCTCATGAGGGGGCCTCTGAAGTGTATGTCCATTAGATCTGTCTAACAGACCGTAACATCCACCTGCAGAATAGATATGTGGAACGCACTATATACACACAAACGAAATTATTTGATATGGGAGGAAATCGAATATCCCACTGTGACTGGCCGGATTTGGCGGGCAGAGAGCCGTCCAGTAGGCTTCGTCGTGAAATGGGCAGAAAGCATGGAGAGTGAAATCATCAACATCAGTATAACATGTATTAATAACTCATAGGTTTTCATAGTTATCTCCCGCGAATATTATATTGTTCAAGACGCAACAGGCTCTAATTAACAATAATAATTGTTGATATTCGTGAAAGATACACTTTTTGCGTTGACGATTTGACGAATACATATTGTCTTTTGTTTTTCATTGTTATCATTGACCTAATCGATTAGGTATACATTTACAACTCATTATAACGTCGCCGTTTGAAATCATCTTGACACCTTAAGGCAGACAAAAAGCGTTCGCAACAACTGATTTATTATTTTCAACATATTTTAATAGCATGGTCATTAAAAATAATTATAAAACTAGTTAAAGTACCTGTTAACGTACGCAAACAGATATACAATAGAACCTGAGAAAATATTAACGTAATGTAAGCCATAATAACTAGAGCTAAATTTTAAACTAAAGGTGTATTATATTATAGACTATAACAATATACCTATTATATTAATATATTATCAACATAATATATGCGGGCCACAGAAAAAATGCTCCTGGTAGTATTCAACACATTTTAAATATCAATTTCGGTTAAATTTATTAGGCCCGCATGTACTCAGCTAAACCACAGATCAGATTACTCGAAAAATTTTAATTTCTTTCAGGTCAAAAGGACGTTTTTTATTTCTTCGCCAAAATCCACAAAGGAAAATAAAAACGTGATCAGAATGAAAAATTTGGACATAATAATGGATAAAAAAATAAAATGGAAATATTGATTAATAGAAGTTAAGAACATTAAAATGTTACGTAAATACGGCAGCAAGTGTTCAAGCACAACAAAAACTTAAAGTACTTAAATATGACCTAGATATAACTATAGATTTGTTTGGTATAAGAAAACAAATTAATTTATAATGAAATAAACAAAGTTGACATTCAATACAGCTACAAATAGATATTTTTTTGACAAATTAATAAATACTATTGATAATTTATAATTTATTGAATGTATTCAACTATTCAAGTATTACACTTTTAAATACATTAAAAGTTTAATAATATTCTTAATAAATTAAAATACCTCCATGGCTTCACCATCATCTTAGAAAGTTAAAATTTTTAAGTAATAAATTAAGAAATAATGGATAGACCAAGTAAAGTTCAGTCTAATAATAATCAATTATAAATCTAAAATATTTTCTTTTCTATTGACTGTTATAAGCTCATTTTATATGATTAGCCAAAAACATTTAAAATATAATTTCATGATAGTTCAGTAAGTAGTTAGTAATTATAAAAGACATAATATACATAATACTTTACTCGAATATCAATGCAGTCATGTAAAGTAGAATATTACATGACGTATAATAATTATTTAAATTACCATAGTTTAAGTTAAAAAATTCAAAATAATAACAATAAAGGTTTCCGCTGTCCCTTTGTTATATTATATATTTATTCAATGTACAAAATAATTGAAAAACTAATAACATATTTTACCTAATAGATTATCGTAAAATAACTATGTAGCATCGAAATTATATTATTACTTTTACTCAAACCAATAGAAATCACAAGGACTCGACCTTCGTGTGGACTCAGACATCATAATAATTTAAAGGCTTACTAACAATTTGTGTATCTTATAAAAACTTAGGTTTATAACATTAGGTTTTATGCATATATATGACAAAAGTTGCACGTATAACGTATTGACACTGCAATTAATCATCGGTTTGCCAGTATCAAATTACACTATAGTGAAAGACAGCTGACATTATTAAATATAGGTACCTACACAGTGAGCTACATATTCGGTATTGTATTACGTGCATTTGATGCCTCGAGAAAAAAATAAAAATAATAAAATAAGCAGGTACAAATCAGCCAATTAGAAGAAAACAGAAGAACATAAAAACACAGCACTATTATAATCATAATGATAATAACGTTTGGCAACACGAAAAATACAGTAACTGATAGCAAGAATATAAAACACGCAATAACGGATACAGTTAGAAGAAAACTTATACATTTATTACCAGCTGTAAATAAATATAACATTATTATGCCCAATGTTTATATCATAATAATATGATGTTATGATTATTATTTATTATACGATTACGATTTACCAACAATAACCCTCTAAGCCGGACCGAAAAATCGTTTGTGTTACTGTTCTCTAATGAATATAATATACTTATTCGCAAATACATACATCGCGTAAGAAACTAGCAACCGGACAAAAGCTGTCAGGCACGGTCTGCTCGGTTCAGCATAAAATTGTTGTTATAATATATTATAATATTATAGCTAGGCGGCATACTGTGAGCGCGGGCGCAACTGAAACACAACGCGCGATCGACGACCCGAGACGCGCGCGCGACTTGTATTTATGTGATTTGTGACGCACGTACCTATAGATTAACATGAATATAAACAGATTCAACCAAATGACTGTGTGAGAAAATTGATCATTATGTAATATTGTAATGTGCAAACATAATTTAGCGACGACACGATAATTTCCGACGACGACTGGCAGTCGTCAATCACATCATGGCCACGACATCATTAAATGCACAATATGATATTAAATGAATATTATATGCATGTAATATAAGAGCACACCGCCATCCCCCGAACGGGCATGGCAAAAACCTACGGATGCCCAATTTGAAATTTTGCCAAAACTAAACACACGTGTTAACCAAACCTACAGTTTCCTCTCCCGCAATTGAAAAACCAACCAATGCCGTGTGTTAATCAATAATAAAAAAAATATATATCTTATATAATATATAAGAGCACAGAAAAAACTGCACAATCGACGACTGTGTATTATTAAAGTTGAAAAGATTGCTGTCGACATCGTATGCGAATACGATGGTTGATGTTTGCGAGAAAAATATCAAAGATTCCAATACGTCCAACTCAGTGGATAGAATTCGCGTTGGTAGAATCGGTACCCATGGGAGGAGGGCGTGACATGGTTTTTAGTACAATATTAACCAAATTAATTTTTTATTTTATTGTGTAAATATCAGGAGTACACATGATCACAACACATGCGAATGCGGAAGATTAGGTTAGGGGCATCCATAAAGTATTATGATACAGACTGATGAGTGCGCCATATTCGTGCACGACGAATTCTAAAATAATAATGTCATATTATACCTGACCTCACTGAGATAATCAAAACGCTCAAAAGTTGAAAATCTGCATAACATAAGGCGTGCAGTTTGATCGTTCCTACGAATTGGTAATAAAGGTACAATATTATATATGATTAGTATTTATTATATTTATTGTTGAGTGTTGACATCACTTTCACCAAAGTGTCCCGGGTCGTCACAGCCTCATCGCGCGATAATCTGAAGAAGAATAATAATATTATTAAGCAAGGTCGCGCGCACACTGCTG
This sequence comes from Acyrthosiphon pisum, assembly GCF_005508785.2. Lineage (NCBI taxonomy): Eukaryota > Metazoa > Arthropoda > Insecta > Hemiptera > Aphididae > Acyrthosiphon > Acyrthosiphon pisum. The sequence continues at coordinate 22,096,449 of NC_042494.1, forward strand.
TATTCACTATAAAATTTAGTCACGGTATACATTTCTCTGTTTTTACGTAACGTAAATAGGTACACATTACTATGTCTTGTAGCACGTCGAATCACACAGTTTGAAAAAAAAAATTCACTTTTCACTATCAATACTATTCTATAGGTAATGATACATTTTTTTCCTGTTTTACAAATACAGTACATTCACAGACTACTTTATTAATGGAATTCCTTTTAAAATGATCCTGCTGTTTTTAAAGTAAAAATAGTCTGATATCGAATAAAAATATCACTGGTAGGTACTCTTATTTTGAATTTAATGATAAACAATATACAAAATGAAAACTGTCAAAGGAATATATTTTTATTTGCATGAATTGTTCCACACACTAAACACAATATTAAAAAGGTAGTGTATACTATATATCGTTACACTCTACAGGACTGCACATGGAGTCGACAATAATACAATATATATTTAAAATTACGGAATAAGCAACTTTTTTTTACGAAAACTATAGTAACTACAATAACGATAATATTCGAGATAATATTATATAGGTATTAAAAATGTATAACCAACCAGATATTATTGGCCATTGCCATGGCTTTTATGATAAGTGTACCTAATATAATAATTATTATAATAGGTATAGAATACATTAATACCTACATATAATAGATACCAATAAGTTATAAAAAAAACTTTAACTTATATGCCACTATTTATAATACAACATTGTCTAACTATAAAATATACTGAATTACAAATGTTCTTCTATTTACTTTTTTTTATTCTAACGTTTAGATTTTTAGAATCTAAGCCTATAAAAGAAAATTAAAGTGGCCTGGTTAGGCTTCAGTCACAAACGTGTTCCAAGTACCAGCACCAGCCTGTGTCACTACTCACTAAGTTCCCGGATGGGTAATCACCCGGATTTTAGTGACATATCTTTGCCACGTGTTCAAACCAAGTGTACCTTCTTCCCCACAGTAATGAACTCAGTTATCAAAGACTTAACTCAAAAAAAAAAAAAAAATGAAGACAAATTAGTTTCCTATTATTATACTAATAATTTTGTAACACAAAAATAGGTGGATAAACTCGTAATGTTATACACATGGAATATATTGTATATTATATACACACGATGAATACCCAACATCAAGTTTGGTATTCATCCCATATTTTTTCTTTAAAATGAAATTATTCAACTTCTTACAATTATTTAGATTTTTATACCAATTAAAAAGTGTCACGATACAAACATCTTTTTTCAAATAAGAACCAAAATTGTTATACTGTAAATCATCTTTTTAAATATTGATGTATCTAAGTCAAAATTCAAACGAGTATTATTTGAATTATTGTTATGTGTACTAAGGTTAAAACTATAAAAGTCGTTTAAAATAGTTTTATAAAAACGAATGTAATATTCGGTGTAACATTTATTATACCCGGGCATTTTAACAAATTATAAACTGCTGAAATATTAATATAAATTACTAAAGTTTTTAGATTATCATTTACCCTATAATCTATATCTTTCAATCCCGTAATGGGATATGGATCCTTGATGCACTTAATATTATCTTTAGTAGTAAGTGCACAAAATTAAGCAACATAAAAACTCCTTGTTAAAATTTATATTTAGATATATATACATTTTTATAAAAAAATCACATTATAACAATTTAAGTAAAAAAGGTTGGTTCTAATTTTAAAAAATAAGTTTGTACCGCCAAAGGACACTCCTTAGTCCTTAACTAATGGTATAAATAGTATTTTAAGTAATTTAAGTTATTTGAAAATATGGTTCTTATAAAGATATTTAATAGTTCAAAAAATCAGAATTTGGTTAAATTCATTATTAAAGAAAAAATAGGGTGATCGTGCTTTGTGAATCACCATGTATATTCTGTACATTGTACAAAACTACAACGTGTAAACTATACAATATAACTTTCCCTTGTTTCATTTTTCGTGTAAATTTAAGATAATACGACCGAATTACAATGGATGAACATTTAAAGATTCATAGAGAGTTATATAATTTATGATAAATAATTATTTAACGATATGATAATATATAATAATTGTAATAATAAATGTATTATCTATTCATAATATTATTTTTTATTGTGAAATAGTGTAATATACACTAATACATGAAGGACATTTTTCAAATTATATAATTACCTATATAAATATGTATAAACATAAAAGTTTAAACTCTCTGCAACAGTTATTGTAAAATGAATATTTTGCATTTACATGAAAAATAATAACTTCTAAAAACTATTTTATTTGCGAAAAAAAATAATTTTTAAGAGATTTTTAAGATTATCTTTCTGAGCATAGCGAATGAATGTAATGTATTTACATTTTACAATGACGCGTGTTTTTTTTCTGTCAATCATCAACATTTTGGGTAGAAAAAATGCTCCAATTTTCGACATCGGCATTTTCCCTGATAGAAAAGTGAATCTATAGTTGATCATTTTGAGAGGTCAAATTGAAAATTCTTAGTAGTTTTCGAAAGTAACAGGATTACAGGAAAAACAAAAAAAGTGGTAAGTTTTACGTAAAACCAATTTTTGAATTAATTTAATTATAATTTAATTATATATTAAAATTTTCAAAATATTTTGATTTGTTTTGGACTATTTATGGACATTTATAGTTTCCAATATTTTTTTATTTATTATTTTTCAATGCTTTTTTTTTCTATGAATGTCAATAAAATGTTATTTGTTTGGTAAAAAAGCTTGAAAATATAATACGAGGCACTTAATACATTGTCACAATAGTAGTTGAAAAATATTAAAAATACAGTCACAATGTTTTTTACAAGCATTTAAAGTTCGATTTTTGACAAAATGTATTGAATGTTCAACTTTTATAGATCAGGATTGAAATTTTAAGATAAGATTCCACATAAATAGGTAATTCTGTTACCAAAAAATCTAAAAAATACATAAGCACAGTTTATTTTTATAGTCATTTTAAGCTCAAATTTGGACGAAATTACATATTAAAAAACCTGGCATAAATATTTTAGTTATTTTGTTGTGATTGTATAATATTATTCGTGGGTACTTGAAACTTCTAAAGTATACTATTATATATCTATGATAGTACCACGATTTGTTGTTGATGTATAACGCGTTATAAGTACCTAATGGATATTGTGATGTGATTAATTTGGAGTTTATTATGGATACCTACTATTGGTAAATTTTTTTTTAATACCATAGATAAGTATATAATATATCCTAGACTGACATACCGTGTCCGCTCAGAATTGTTTTTCTTATACAGTGATATTATATCATTGAATTCAAATTTAATACTATCTATTATGCAGTGACCCACTTGTAACCTACTGTACAGCCAAGCCCAGATTAAGGGGGGTCCATGGCCCCTGGGCCTCGAAAGTTAGAATTTATTTAGGGGCATCTAATTTGTCCATTACTTTTTTCGTTATAGGCTATGTAACACTAAATAAATCACCTAAAAAATAATCTATGATTATTTAGCAAGGAAAAAAGCTTGTAAATTATAATTTATAAATAAAGTGATACATAAATACATTATTCATTATTTATTGCTATGTGCCCATATACCTAATATGTTTTACATGAGGCCCTTGAACGAAAACAAAAAATTAAATAAAATACAATTTGTTCCAGGGTGAAGTGACCGGCCAACGTCATATGAAAGTATACCAAAAATGATGGAGAAATACCCTTTAAAGATTGAATCTAACTTTTATTTTTTTAGTTATGAGCAATTAACTGTCTTTTTATCAAAACCATGTGTATCACGCATTTGTTTATATATCTTCAAAACTTTTCAACATTTTGACGTAATTTTATTTTTATTTTAAAGTTATCTAATTGTCCTATCAACTGACATACGCAATTAAACCAGAAATGTGCTAATTATTTTTATTAAATTTGAAAAAAGAGGAAAAAACTTGGCAAAAATTAGTATTTTTAAAAGGAAATTGTACATTATTCTAAATAATTTATTATTAACTATGAGTTTTTGTTTTTTGTATTATAACAACTAAAATTTACCGAATAGTATAAAATTTAAACGAATGACGACCAATTAACCGACTCAATCTTAGGAAAACTAAGATTGTGACGATTAACAGGAATATATTATGAAAACCAAACTTTCAAGGTATTCTAGGTATATTGTGTGTATATGTGTTATTCAGTTTAATTCAGCAGAATAATACAAAAAACAAAAAACCCATACCAAGTAATAAATTATTTGGAATAATACACGATTTCCTTTAAAAAATGCTAATTTTTGCCAACTTTTTTCTACTTTTTTAATTTAATAAAAATAATTAGTGCATTTCTAGTTCAATTGCGTATTTTGGAGTGTTGATAGGACAATTAAATAGCTTTAAAATAAAAAAAATACATAAAAATGTTAAAAACTTTTGAAAATACATAAACAAATGCACGATATGTATGATTTTGATAAAAAAAGTTTGCCCATGACTTAAAAAATAAAAAAGTTAGACCCAATCTTTAAAGGCTATTTCTTTATCATTTTTGGTATACTTTTATATGACGTCGGCTGGTCAATTCACCCCAGAACACATTATATACATTAATATTTTTTTTTCGTACAAGGGCCTCAAAATGTCTTAATCCGGGCTTGTGTACAGCAAAGCGACATTCACTTACCCACCTTTTTTTTTAGTTTATAGGTAAGATCTCAGGTTTTTGTCCGGCCGGAAAGTCCCCCTCTACGGCTAAGGGGGTACCCTCACAGGACACCCTGTATAATTATTAATTTTATAATCCAAAAACATGATCACTAAAACAAGACAAAGCCACAATTAAATGAATAAATAAATCTATCCTATTGTGAATAATTCAATAGTTTCCTTATAAAATCTTTTCTATTCAAAATCCAAAAAATTATTTAATATATAAACTTCTCAAAAATGAAACTATAATTTTTACAATATTTTATTTAGTTTTAATAGTTATCATTATATTATACTTTTTCACCCAAAGATTTATTCATTAAAAATTCTTAAATATTGTACTACAAAATGTATATTGTCTCTTCTTGAAAATTTTTTTAAATTTACATAGACAAAAATTACCTAGATACCAACTACCTATTACCTATAGCTTAGTAATGTTGACCTCTATAATATATACTATTGTTAATAAAACATGTAAAAATGTATACTATTCTGTATATGAATCGTCGTGTGTTTAATTATAGTTGATGTTAAAACATTTTGTCGTATAATGTTCTGCTTATGTAAATTTAGTTTTGCAACTACAAAATTCAGAAAACTCATTTCCCATTAATTTAAATAACAGTAGCTATACAGTAGTTGTGCTTATTTTAAATTCTAAGAGCTTACTTTTTTGTTAGATTACAATTTTACCGAAAAACCTCAATAGAAATAAATTAAAAATATAGCCAAACTGCAAAGCTGAGATCATCGCTGTAAATAGCATTTTATTTTACTTAGGTATATAATATATTCACAGAAACTTGCAAATTTCTATTTTATAAATTTTTTGATGATTTATCTATAAGTCACTGCAGAGTGCAGATGTGAGGAAATACACCTTTAAATGTGCTGCATCATTGCAGACGTGTGCATGTAATGTGTAGATAACAGAATCGATATCATATACCAAACTATATTTGCCACGAATGCGGTCGTCTCTTTAGTCACCCACTCGCTCGTGACCTTTTAAAATTGCGCAAGTGGTAGTGAAAAAAAATGTTAACACATAGGTACAGAAAAAGTCAACTGTGTGGTTGTATACCTATGCTTTATCATTACTTTCAAGTTTAAACGGATCTATAAAATAAATCGTAGGTACCATATACCAACTACTGATAGTATCACTTTAACTAAAGTATTAACTTTTAACTAGATAGAACTTTTGTTGTAACAACCAAATTTATATATTCTATGTACCTAAGTATGTAACGCTAAAAGGTACTTTCAAGTTTCGGTAGAAAAAATCGGGTCAGCCTAAAATAAACGTAATTTTAAAACTCATTAAAAACAAATCACTCACGTTTTTTAATGACTATATTTTATATATATATATAGGTAACATACATTCATAAAATAATAAAACAAATGTTTCAACGAAAAAACTAAATATAACGATATTATAATAAGCAAAGTGATAATTTTAAATTTTTCTAAGAAACAATAGAAAACTTGTCATTAAATTGTTTTTTAATTATTTGAAAAACAAGCTATATTATTATCCTTATGTTTTTTACATTTTTAATCAATGTATAATAGAAAATGATTAATTACAATACACTAAAGTTAGAACACCAAATATGCTAATAATAATTATGTAGGGAGATTTCATCACATCAATATTTGGACACAATCATCAAATGTTTCTTTATTAATACTACTTAACATTGGAAAAAATAATTTATACAAAATAATTAAATTTGTAGTTCCTGCAGGATCTATACTCGCTGAAATACCGAAAATAAAATAAAGTTAACCTGATATTCAAAAGCACAAAACATGTTATATAGGTATTTCTTTTTATTTGGGAATATATTTAACATTTTGGATTTTGAGAACATAATATATATTATGGAATTCGTTCAGTTTTGAAATTTCAGAAATAAATCACGTATGTACGACGACGCCACCAAATTATAAACTGTATACGTAACGTGGGGGTTTAAAAGGTCTGAACATAACCGTTGTACCCTTATTACGTGCTCGTGATACTTCAAAGTCTGACATCTTAAAACGGTCGGCTGCCAGGTCAGACAAAATAATAATAATATAATAAACTCTATAAAAGTTGTTTTGTGGCGAGGCCGGGCAAGTTAAGATTTAACTAAAGAATTCAAGGAATTCAACTTTCAAGGAATTCACGCGCGTGATATAGTTCATTCGACACATTTAAAAGTTTTACGAAAATCGACCACCGTTCATACTTCTTTTTAATATATATGCAACTGTATTTTCTATATTTTTTTTGAATTAAATATTAATGCAATTTTAAATTTTAAAATCTATCTTGAAAGTTATATACTTATATTAAAAGAGTCTCCTGTATGACGTGTTATCTTCATCTAACAAAAGTCAAATGTACAACATACGAACTTCCGTTCTTCAATCTGCTGAACCAATTTTGTGTTAGCTTAATATTTGAATTGACATTATAGGTATAATCAAACTATATCTAAATTTAAAATTTAACCCGCTTGACATTTTTAATATTGAAAAACCAACTTTTAATAATGTTCTTATTTGTAAGTTTTATAATAGTTCACTCTAATCCTAAAGCTACCAATAGGTAGGTACAATTATTAATATACAATTTGCCTAAACGCAACTTTGCTATGTTTATAAGACAAAGAATTTATATGCGGATTGTAGTATAGTTTCAAGAAACCAATTAAGCGAAGATCAACAGTTAAACAAAAAAATTTAAATCCCAAGTAATGATAACGTAGATATATTTTAATAAAATATGTTTATTAAATTTAAGTAAACAAACTTTTTAAAAATAATATGAAAAATAAAAATTTGAACGCAGTCGGTAGGATTCGAACCTACGCTCCCAGAGGGAATCTGATTTCTAGTCAGACGCCTTAACCGCTCGGCCACGACTGCCCGATATTGATAAAATGAGAAATTGGTACATTTAACGAAATAAATGCACACAGTCAATACAGATAAATTTGACCGTTTTTACTTTGACCTTCAATAATTCAATAATAAAATAATTCAATATCTGCGGTACATTTATGAAAGTAATTAAATAACAACGATATTAAAATTTGTTTTGACAATATAAGAATATACTCGTCTATTACATTGGTTATGGGATTATGGGAATATGATTAAATATATGACCAGAAAATATAACATTTTCATTCAAACCCTAAATCAGAAATGATTCATAGAAAAAATTACTAATATTAAACCAACACGTTAAAATTTGAAAAGAATCAGTAGCACATAAAAGTAATTCATAAAATATGGCCGTAAATCGTAATAGATACGGTTAGTGTGAACTGAATAGGCGTTCGAGTATAATAAATTGCTAACAAACACGGCGCTAAGAGTTTAATAAATTCTGATCCAAAAATAATAATAGTAAATGATAACGCTTTCAGAAAAAATAAAACCAGAACACAAAAACTTAGTGATACCCTTCAACTTTTGTAAAAATTGTCTCACTTTGTTCATCATGGCAAAAGCTGGTATGTTATTATTCTAAATCTAGTAGCAATGATAAATTGCTTTCGAAAAAAAAAACAATTATGAGCACAGTAGCTCGGTTAACCAGTATTGATTGATCGTTTTTGTAAATTTCAAGTGCTCATAAAAATTAAAGAAAAGCAATATAAATTGTATTAATGAAAAACTGAAAAATGATATAGCTATCAAACACAAAAAATGTCCGTAAATCGTTATTCAACATTTAAAGATTCATAAAAAAAACGTTGAACAAATTTTCAAATATCATAACATTTGACAATATCTAAACAAAATAACTAGATACCGGCTAAACGTATTTTTATATTTTACAAAAAAAATGTTTGTCATACAATTAAAACATTTTTATAACTCTGCTTACATTACATAATTTGTAGGTATTTATAATTGCTTACTATAATTATAAATTCATTGGACAGTGGCATATTATGTAAAATATAAACAATTTTTTCAGGAATATCATTGCACAATTGTATTAATACTGTAGGTAATTACATCACAACTCGCTAAACGCACTTACGGACTTCGACAACGAATTGATCGAAAACCTTTGCAGAGAATCGGACAGAACTGTGTAAAATAAAGCTTAAAATTAAAATAATGCCCTGGTATTGGGTTTATCACGGTCATGTGCACACAGAGCAGTTAGAACCTTATTGGATTTCTTCGATGGATGCATATTTTCGCATGCCTCCAGTAGTTGCCACCTATGTCCTATACCGTTATAAAATATTTCGCTGTGTATAGAGACCCGACCATCCGGATATTGATAAGAAACCCAACCATCCGGATACATACTGCCCATGCGCCGGGACTTGTTATATTATATATTAACTTTTAAAAGTATTTTTGACTGAACATCCCCCGATTTGCTATGCAACACCTCCCCAAGTGGGTCAAAGGGTTAAGAAAATTGCATTTTTGTTGCACCGAGTCACCGAGCGGGGTCACTCGCTCGCTGCGCTCGCTCGGACAGTTAAAAACGAAAATATCCCCCGATTTGCTATGCAACACCTCCCCAAGTGGGTCACAGGGTTAAGAAATGTTGTATAGTATGTGCAGTAATAACACGTTTTGCGGCACTCGTCGCTGCGCTTATAGTAGTGCTTATCAATACCCGGATGGTCGGGTCTCTATACACTGTGAAAATATTTTATTATGATAAACGTTACTGCCATAGACTATAGTGTCATACTGTCATGTATATAAAATGCTTAGTATAAATAATGAACATAATAATATGAACTAAAATAGCTATACAAGATGCCACTGAACTGGAATACATAAATACATTATTTTTTAAACATTATAGGAATATATCAAATTAAATCCAAAAATCCAAAAATTAGAATAAAATAATGTTAAGTACCAGTTATCAATTTTTTTTAATGCTAGAAGAAACTCTAAATATCTTAATTATATAGAAAGGGACACAATAATATATACAATTAAATATTTTTACAGGCATATACAAAGCGACCCAGAAGGATTTTCAACTAGAACAGATGATGAGGATGAACAATTCTTCCATCGGTTCTGTTGGGACCAAAAGCCTAATCAAGAACTAATACCTAGGGTGAGATTGAAGACACCTTATAGAACACCACCACTTCTTACAATAAGGTAAGTCCGATTATTATTAGTATTCGATTTATCACGGACCCCGGAGGTGTTGTATATATAAAGACTGTATTTATAAAGAAAAAAAATTAATTAAATTATAATTAAGTACCTAATGGAACTTTCTTCATTTTTGGTTTGGGTAAAAATAAATGCAAACCTGAAACCGTCATAGTCAGATTTTGAAATAATTTTTAATGTCATTAAATAATACATTTTAATGATACCAAAAATATAGGTTAAAACATATTATAAAAAAATCGGGTAAATGGATGTCAATCTGCTGTACAGTAGATTACAAGAGAGTCAATGTATAATGGATTATTGTATTAAACTTGAATTCAATGATATAATATCATGGTATAAGAAAAACGATTCTGAACGGAGACGGTTTGGCAGTCGGGATATTTTAAATTGCATGGGTCTAGAATGAAAAGGTTCTATAATTCGCATTTGTTTGAAAAGACACTTTTTAACTAAAATGGTTTTAGAATGCAAAGGCGCATCTTCTATTAAAAGATATATAAAAGACTTTTAGGCTAATATTTATGATTATACGATCATTATTGACAATTTTTTTAAAAGTAAAATGTTCTAAATCGCCAAAAATTAAATTATAAACACAAATTTAAAACGCTCTGTTATAATGGAACACAATTATTAACAATACTTTAGTATGAAAAGGTTCTAATTGAATTAATCACTACCAATAGTACCTACCAGTTATTATATTTATCCATATTCAACAGAATTTTACGAACGTGATACAGATTTTGATGTTTCATAATTATTACATTATTTCGTGTTATAAGATCGATGAGAAACAGAGAAACGAGAAAGCATTATTCTGAAAAGAGTTCAACTAACAATAATAAACATAATAAATGAGAATAAAAAAGTTCTAATTAAATATATTTTAGATTCTGAGTGGAACGATGAATGTATTGATTTTACAATGATGTGTTTTTTTTTTCTTATTTTTTTTTTAATTTTTTAATTTTTTTTTGTGTCTGTCATCACCTTTTAGGACAGTACAAGTGCTTGGATTTTCTTCAACAGTACCTTTTCTGATAGAAAAGTGAATGTAGTTGGTACTTTGGGGGGTCAAAAGTAAAATTTTTCCAATAGTTTTCAAAAGCGCCGTGAAAAACAAAAGAAAAATTAAGGAAAAACGGGAATTTTTACGCAAAATCTGTTTTCGAGAAAATTGATTTTGGTTTTTGGTGTAACTTTAAAACGAATGACTGTAGATACTTGAAAATTTCACTGAATGTTTATATTATAATTTTCTATACACGATAAAAATTTGAAAATAACTTGACTCTTTTTGAGCTGCTTACAGACATTGTCATCTTTCAATTTTTTTAATTTTTTTTTCTATAAATATCAATAAAATTTTATTTGTTTGGTAAAAATGCGTGAAAATTTAATGCAATATTGTTACAATAGCAATTTATTGTAAAATACTAAAAATACATAGGCACACATTTTTTTTTATAAGCATTTGAAGTTGACATTTTGACAAAATTTATCAAATTTAAAATTGAATAATTATTTTGTAGTTAAAAATTTATAAAATGTTCAACTTTTATATCTAAGGATTGAAAATTTAAAACAAGATTTCACGTAAATATTTAATTCTGTTACCAAAAATTCTAAGAAATACATAAGCACAGTTTATTTTTATAGTCATTTTAAGTTCAAATTTGGACGAAATTACATATTAAAAAACCTGGAATAACTATTTTAGTTATTTTGTTGTGATTGTATAATATTACTAATTGTGGGTACTTGAAACTTCTAAAGTATACTATTATATATCTATGATAGTACCACGGTTTGTTGTTGATGTATAACGCGTTACCTAATGGATATTGTGATATGATTAATTTGGAATTTATTATTGATACCTATTATAGGTCAATTTTTTTTTAATACTATAGATAAGTATACATATATAATAGGTATGTCTAATACCTAGACTGACAAACCGTCTCCGCTTAGAATCGTTTTTCTTATACAGTGATATTATATCATTGAATTCAAATTTAATACTATCCATTATACAGTGACCCACTTGTAACCTACTGTACAGCAGAGCGACATCCACTTACCTACCTTTTTTTAGTTTAAAGTTTATAAAATATTCAACTTTTATAGCTAAGGTTGAAAATTTAAAACAAGGTTCCACGTAAATAGGTTATATATAAATTACTTTATTCATAATAATATCATCAAATATACTTAGTAATCATAGGCTGACTGACCGTTTTCGCTCAGAATCGTTTTTCTCATACAATGATATTATATCATTGAATTCAAATTTAACACCATCTATTACAGTGACCCACTTGTAACCTACTGTACAGCAGAGAGACACCCACTTGCCAACCTTTTTTTTTTTTACTTAAACATTGTCATTACATACTAATTGTACATAGGTACACATATCATTATTAATTACTATATAATATTAATTTAAATTTATATTTTATTTTAACTTTAGCCATTATTTTTAATTAAAGCATTTCATTTATAATAATAAGTAATAACTAAACCTTATATTTTACTTTTATCATAGGTAGGTACTTATATTAGTGACGTTCAAGTATGAACCCATGTTTAAACATTAAACACCTGCATGTAGCGTTACGTTGAAATATATTTTTAGTTTGTATGTAGGTACATACCACCTACTAATAAATGTAAACATTTACTTATTTTAACTTTAGATAATGGTTATGTTTGTCAAATGTTCAAGTTTGATCATTTAAGTTTTCAAATAGGTACATAGTTCTTGTATTTAATACAATAATCGAGTAAAATACATCACAACTTTTTAAAAAGAATAACATACTCCAAAATATTTAGATAAATTTAATCCTATTTAGGTATATCGTGTTACTATAATAGTAAAATAAATTACTATAATAGCAATATAAATAAAAAATATATCATAAGACATTCTTGGTAATATAGGCTGAAAGACGGTCTTCGCTCAGAATCGTTTATCGTATGGTATAAGCTATAGGTTTAAGGTTACTCAACGACCCTATGCACATATTCAACAAAAATGGTGCGCGTAAATGTTGATTTCTAATTCTAATAGCTGATCAACGATGTGAAAATAACATATAGACCTTATACTTATATACCTTAGTAGAAAATAACTACTAGCGCTCCAATACATAATATTGTATATATATACATATTGATATATTTTGTAGTACCAAAATAAATCACTATAATGCAAAAGCGCTAACTGTTATTCTTGCAATGACAAGATCGTTAATTTTAAGCGCACCAAAAAATAAGTTTCGTTGAGTAACCTGTAGGTATATCTTTAATCGTGGCTATGAGTTATTAATTATCATTGAATTCAAATTTAAGATACATTTTGGTTTTTAAGCAGTGGCACCGAACACGTATTTCAGGTAGTTAAATGGTAGAACTGACAATGAACATTCAGTAAAATGTTCATGTATCTACAGTTATTCGTTTTTAAATTACAACAAAATAACAAAACCACTACCTACATGAGAAATTGAATGAATATCCAATATTGTCCAATATAAAAAACTTCAAACGCTCATATTAAATTTTCAAGCTTTTTTTCCAACAAAAAAAGTGTTATTGACATTTATAGAAAAGAAGACTAATAAAATTTGAAACTGAAAATGTTCCTAAAGTGTTCAAAACAAATCTAAATATTTTGAATATCGTGTATAGAAAATGCAAATATAAACTACCAGTGAAAAGTTCTAAAATCCTATTTTTTCTTAATTTTTATGTTGTTTTTCCCAACGCTTGTGAAAACTATTGGGAATTTTAAAATTTGACCTCCCGAATGCAACAACTAAATGTACTTTCCCATCGAACAAGATACTGTTAAAGAAAATCGAAGCAGTCTTACTGCCCCAAACCGTGATGACAGACACAAAAAATAAAAATAAAAAACACACATCATTGTAAAATCAATACATTCATCGTTCCACTCAGAATCTAAAATAAAAGTAAGAGATAGAAAAGGAAAATTTTTATTAATTTACATTTTTGCAATTTTTATTTGTTACAAAATAGCTAATAAAGTTTATTTATAATTTATATGACTCTCTTATCTTATAAATTATAATGAATTAATTATCAACTATTCATCATAGTCAGTGATTTACTCATTTGATAGATATTTAGATTTATATCAAATTAAGTCTAGCAGTCAAAAAATCATACATTCATTTTCATCACATTCACCTTACATAATTTTCATTGCAAATAATATAATCATACAAATATATCATAAAAATAAGATTAAAATCAAATGAGCATACAAGGCGTCGACGAGCTTAAATAAACCAAAATATATATACTGAAATTCCTAATAAAAAATTGTTATACGTTTATAAAGTATCTTAATAAAAATGTAATACCAGAACTAAAAACGGGGAAAGTAGGCCACTGTAATAGTGTAATCACTGTCATGTATATATCTTAAATTTCAATTCAATAATGATTTATATGTGATAAGTGATAAGTGATAAGTGATAAATCATCGCGAACGAAAAATGATTCTTAGCGAAGACCTTCTGTTACCCTAAACTATCAATGATATATTATGATATATTTATATTGATATTATAGTAATTTATTTTACTATTAGTACCTAGTACACTATAAATATGCTTAAAATTAATCTAAATATTTGGAAAACTTCATTGCGTACAGTAAAATATAAAAATATACGTACTAGTTATATGACCCTATAAATTATATTTATAAATTACCTACTACAGAATAACTATAATCGTTATTCTGAGTTAAAATATCTAATTTCGTCCAAATTTGATCTAAAAATGTAAATTTAACAAAAGTGGGCAAGTGGTGACTATGATGGATGGTGTTAAATTTTAATCAATGATATAAGTATAAGAAAAACGATTTTGAAAGAAGACGGTCAGACATTCTATATGATATTAGTAAGTATATTTGATCATATTTTTTACACAAAATCGGTTTTCGACAAAATTTTATTTTTGTCGTAACTCTTAAACAAATGATTGTAGATGCATGAAATTGTACTGAACATTTATATTAGCATTTGCTATACACCATGAAATATTCAAAATATTTAAATTGTTTTCAAGCTGTCAACGTGTATTTTCAATTTCGTTAACTTGCATTTTCAAGTTTCTTAGTTTTTTTTTCTGTATATGTTAATAAAATGTTAATAATAATTTGAAACTAAAATATTAAAAGTTGTACTTACTCAATAAAGTGGAAAATTAATTAATTTTGTAATCGGAATAATAATATTACTTAGGTAATTATTTATTAATACAATCATCATACATTTAAATGGGTTAAAAATCTGGTTGTTATGACTTAGGTATTGATATAATTCCAAAAAGTTAATGGATAATGATGTTTATTTATACTTAAATAATAATTAAAGCCTCATAAAGTGAATTAAATAATTAACTATTTACGATGTATGATAATTATATATTATATTATTTATATAATAAAATGACGATCAACTATATTAAAAGTTTTTTTCTACCACTATATTAAAAAAGTAACAAATTACAATGAACTATCAAACGATATACAAATTAATATAAACGCATTTAACATAAAATTAATTTTGAATTACATTTAAAAAAACTCTCAAGTTCGTCATTTTTTATTTATTTAATTAACTAAAAAATAAAACATTATTCCTAAGTACATTTTATTATTATCAATTATTCAAGTATTGAGAATAGTACAAATGTTTTCATGCATTTATCGATCAAATAAACACAAATGTAAATTAAAAGAATACCTTATAAAATAATTATTCATTTAATTAATAAGCAACTTAAACTCCTTGAAAAAAAGATTTATTTAGAATAACACTAGGTATATTAAATTATTCAAGAGATATTATTAAAAAGTAAAAACTACATTTTAATCATAAACCTATGATATATACAAATAAATACCCATCCAAGCCCGTGATAAGGGAGAGGCCAGAATGGGCAATTACCTACTCACAAGTAGAACTTGTAAGGAGCAGTATGCCTAGATTTTTTTTAAGTTTCTTTTTATGTGTTAAACTTTAAATATAATAATATAACATAATGTGATGTGATTTTCGAGTTATAAAAAGAGTATTTACTATAGTAAATTTGTAACATTGAGTTAGTTTTAACTTTATACACGTATATGTTGTAGATAATAGACACGTAAAGAGTGCTGACCACTGCATATATATTTGTGTCTTGTGAAGTGGCAGATTTAAGGGTGGCCAGAGTCCCCCCCCCCCCCCATTGTCCTAGCATCAAGGTTAATAAATTGTACCGTTTTAAATATTTGTGTCGTAAAACTTGGAAAAAGATAATAGCTCCCCCCCCCCAAAAAAAAAGAAAAAAATTCTAGATCTGCCACTGGTCTTGTGTGTAGTCACACTGTGGTGTGGTACCTATTTCAGTTACGGAATAAAAGAATATTAATATTGGTGATTGACCGTAGAGAAATAATAATAATTTGCTATAAACATATACCAAAAACAGAATCGTAGAGCTACACTTTTAAATTCTGCCTCGGGTACATCGTACATATTAATATTATACATTTATACTAGCTATTCCCGTGCACTTCGTTGCCCGTTAAATGTACCAACTCTATATGACTCAAAATGTGTTCAGTTGGTTATTTAATATTCGGTGAATGATGTTCTATATTTATCTTAACTTTTCTGTTACCTGGAAAAAAATTCTTATTCACAGCAGTATATTATCAGGTAGATCGCGGACCCCGTGCTGTTTGTACGTAAGTACCTATATGATTTAACTCTAAAGTATCAAAGTTATACCAAGTTTGTCGTTTTTATTTAATTCCACTTACGGTGGATTAATATAAAATATAATCAATTTATACAAAATCCTAATCTAACCTATCCGTACTAAAATCCGATGAATAAAAAAAACCAAATTTAACCCTTTTTAAATTAGCCTATCTTCTTCCCAGAGATCAATCTACACACAAACATTAATTTCTATATATTATAGTATATCAGTCCTTTCATTCGCAATGTTTCAAATCCTAATTGGATTACGGCTTTGTCGGGAAGTATTTTATCGTCTTGGTCGTGGTATGGTATTGTTAATGAGAATATCGGCACAATAAAACAAAGTCGTACGCCGTAGAAAATGCGTGATTGTGTAATTATAATACATTTATTTTATTTTGTTTTTTGTTCATTTAAATGGTTGCTATTGATTACAAAAAATCTAATAATAATTATTATTATTATAATAGCTTTATAACACATGGCAAAAATGTATAACGAAAATTTCGACCATAAATCTCTAAATCCTCGTTTAAGCATATCCCCTGGTGTCCAACCTAGGGAGACCTGGTGGACCTAGGAGGATGATTTGTGAATCTAAACCATCCGGGGTGTCACCCAAACGCATACAAATAAAATCATTCAAATCGGTCCAACCGTTTAGGAAGAGTTCACAACACATGCACAGTAGAATTATGTATATAAAGTATTACTATATGGACATCTGGTACAAGCCAAGTAATCGTGCTCTTCCTTTTTTATGTTCAATTTATAGAAAAATTACAAAATATGGTGACCAACCTTGTACCTGAGCTTAATAGTTAATAGTTAATATCACTATATAATTAATAATTATTAGTGATATGTTTACCTGACTTGTCATATGAAGGTTTTAATATTTGTTTTCCTTCATTTCCATCACCCGAAAACGTTGTAGACATTGAGCTAGACCATCGTTTGCAATGGTGTCGACGGCATCGCTGCACAACCTGAAAATAATGCAATTTAGATACTTTTTGACCTTAACATAATATTATAAAATATAAACCATTAAAGGTTATCTATATGTACTAAATACAATTTTCCAGTCTATGTATGATTTAAAAACAAACAAATAGTCAATTTCTCAAGTTATAACATATATTTGAATTAAAATGTTAATAATATATAAACAAATAAAAAGGTGGACAAGTGGGTATACCACTCTGCTGTGCAGTAGTTGTAATGGATGTGTTATATTTTAATACAATGATAAACCATTGAATACGAAAAACGATGCTGAGCGGTTAGCGTAGTCCTTTATAGCATTACTTTTTTATAATTTTTATTCGTTCCTATGGTGATAAACAAATCGTTAGAAATTAAAATCCCGTTTTTAACGGTTTTTCGTAATTTGTCGGTAGTTTTTCTAGACGCTTTCTAAAACTACTTAAAATTTTCAATTTTGACCTCCAAAAAGTATCAACTAGATTCACTTTTCTATCAGAAAAGACGCTAATCTCAAAAACCGAAGCATGCTTAGGTATTATCCAAAATGTTGCTGATAGAAAAAAAACACACATCATTGTAAGGCCAATACATTTATTCACTCCACTCAGATTCTAAAATTTGTAATACTTACAATATCAATAATATTTTGACTCTTTTGAGCTATTTATATGTATGAGAAATGTTTTATTTGTTTTTGGTTTATTTTCAATTATTGCCCAAAATAATTTTTTAGTTAGTCAAAAACTTAAAAATTTAATTGTTGTAGACTGTAATTTTATTATTAACTTATAAAATGTTCAATTTGTATAGTTAACGATTGAAAATGTAAAACAAGTTTTTTCATAAGTAGTTAAATTTGTTTTTAAATCATACATAGACTGAAATATCGTGAATATTCATTCACTTTTCAATGAATCATTTAAATTATTTTTAAAATTGTGCTATTTTTTCAGTGTTATGTTTTCGGGGGTTATTTATTAGGGAGTACACGTTATGATAAATATACATAATTATATTTTTTATAGGTAGTTAATATCAATTATATACCTATATTATATTAAGTATTAACAGTATAGGTATTGCTTATATAATTCTACATAGTTGTTGTTATAAATGTTTGTGTGATACTATATAGGTACTTGCCCAGTTATAAGCATAACATACATGTAGGTATCTAATTAAAAATAAAAAAATTCATATTCTATAATTTAAAAAGTTTATTTTATTTTATTGGACTGTATACATTTATACGTGATGCACTAATGAATAAAATATTTATAGGTACTTCATAATATTACCATTATTTATTATAGACATCGTGGCGTATTATATTAGCATATTTATCTTTTTTTAACGAAATACAATTCATTGTTATTATGAAAATATTTGAACACTGTTATAAATTATAATGATACGGCTTTATATGCCTAATTGATTAAAAAAGTATGATAATAATATATTAATTATTATTCCTTATCCGGTTAAAAGGATTATTATTCAAATGTAAATTTGAATCCTATTTTTTCACTAAATAGTTATAAATAATACATTATACATTAAACCTCCCAATACCTCAATGGCTTAATACCTAATTTATTAGGAAAATACATACAAAACATACATATAAGTATCAAATTTTATACCTAAGCTATCAGCTATAACGCCTATCAGTGTGTACTGATTTAACCGTTAAACTCTTGATATTAATAATTATTAACACAAAATAGAATCTGGTGTTTGAAATAATATAAGAGGTACCTAGTTATTGGATCCAGAAATTGCACAAAGTCTGTACCATAATACATTTATTGCAGCTAAATTGCACACATACTACATACATATTGATTTTTATTTAGAACAACATTTTTAAATAAAAATTCTTAAAGAAAACGATATTATCCATTGACTAGATACCGGAAAATCAATAATAATACAATTTGACATTGTTTGGATTAATTTTAAAAAATTTAAGTGGAAATTAATTTAAATTGTATACCTTTCATGGGTAATTTATGCATGATATATTTATTTAAATTCTTGTGATTTTTTAAAAATATTTTTATACATTTATAAGGATTTTTTTTAATTGCATATTAATTATGGTATCAATATATTAATATCTTTTCAGTTCATACTGAAATCAAATTCTGTTACGAATGAATTTTCTAAAGCTATTGTTAGATATGACAACCAATCGAACAAAAAGAAACGATAATAAATACAAATTAACTGTTATCGAGACAAGGTGTATTATTGTATGTTGTAACAATCAAAAATGCAGACTATGTTAGGTACCGTACGCAGTTTGCATGCGCGTTGGTTCATAAATATTAAAACTAAAGGTACGACGACGGAATAGTTTTTAATAAAATGTATACTGTACATTATACAATGTAAATGAGTACCTATATTATGTGACTTAACAACTTTATGATTGTTCAGTCTCCATTGATTTGTATTATACTATGATGAATCTATATAAAACCTGGATAATAACTAATAAGTAATAAGATATAATTTAAATTAATGTAAATTTCAACCTTGTGAATTTGGTGTGAATATTGAGCTGGTTAAACATTATACATTTTTTGGAAAACCACCAAAAAACTAAACGTCAAATTTAATGCCAGTATCCAAATTCTTTAAGCTGACGCCAAACATAATCTCCATGAACACAAACTAGTTTTGAATGTCAAATTTTAATTATTAAATAAGAAAAGTTCTATACTTAAACAGTAAACACTATTTTAAAGCTAAAAATAAACTGAGTGGTGTTTTAAAGTTTATATGCCTAAATGTAATAATAATTATATATTAAGATATATACCTATATATATACGAACGATTTTCTAAAACTTAAATTGCAGGTTTACAGCAGTTACCTGGTAAAATTGAATACTACTAACATGTCTCTTATTGATTTTAATCCAGAATGATCATTAATACATATTGTAGTTTGATTTTAAATAAATAAAATTACATGATTTAAATTATGGGTATAAGAATAAAAATATATTATAATGGTCTAACTTATTTTGTTTGTTTGTAGAAATGGTTTTTTTAAATTAAAACGACGGTAGGTATATTAACATTTTATTATAAAAGACATAAAGGTGTAATAGATTTACCATGAGTGGTCGTAGTTTCTGTACTTTGAACGATCTTATAAAGTATATTAATTCAAAACGGACGATCGACCAATATAAGAATAGGTATATTGAATACATATATCATGTGTAGATGTTAAGAAGGTCACAACAATAGGTACACTCAAATAACTTTCAACTCGAAATTCCTACATAATATACTTATACTTAATTCAGTTTTCATAAAATGTATAGTACAAAATATAGTAAGTTAATATTATAATATATTAAATGTTTCATTATTTTAAATTGTTAGTTACTTCTATCAATTATTACCACATAAAGGTTTGTGAAAATATTTTTATTTAGTGATCTCCACCATATTTGTTTATTTTTTAATTTTTCACCCCAAGCCCTATAAGCCTCAATATTTACGTTTATTATAAAATATATAGTTAAATAAATGTGGCCCTAACAATAGCAAGTTTCCATTATTACACTAAATCCACATTCAGTTAGTACAGAATAGGTATAATTATTTGCAAGAAAATGCGTGAATTTAAACAGTATAATATAACACCTTTTAAACGCAAAATGTACATTTTGAATACCTACCATACATTCATTCTGTATCATAATAAATGGTGACGCAGTTTGTGAAATGGAATAATGCACTAGGCACTTGACCTCGACGCACCACATTAATGACATCACATCCAAATGTGGACATTGAAACCAGTTGCTGGTCATGGTTTTGTAATTTAGTATTTACCTCAAATGTTCATATTCGTAATAATTGTATAGTTTGCGATTTATTTACCGACCAATAATACACACAGATTAGATAGGTACTACGTATTACTATATTGTTAATATTTAATTAAAATTTAACAAATTATTGATGAATAAATTATAAAAATAAACATAAATAAGTGATGTAATAAATATTACCTAGAGGTAAGTAAAAAAAAAAATAAACTCATGTAGAATATAACTACATCACTCATCTAATAGAAAATAATTATACTTTTATACTGCCTATATCGATATTTACGCATTACAAAAAAAAGGTATTACGATACTGTAATATTATGATGATCACAGGGTGGACTTCAAATTATGATAAATAATAATTATACAGTCAATGTACATAATTATGATTATTAAATACATTTTTATCAATATTAATTATTATACCTATTTTATGAATATTAAATATAATGTAACGTTGTTTATTTTAATGTCACTGATTGATTTTTTTGGGTGACTCATCACATTATTATCATAATCATAGGAAATATGTCTAAATCAAGAGAAATTTCTTACACAATTCCACCTTCATTTTTATCAAAATGTTTCTCCTGAATTCTTTAAAAACTTCTTTTTTGGATAAAATCGATATTATTAATTCAGTTGGTGAGTTTAACGCGGGAAAGTTCCTTACTCAATACAATTTGCTTTAGATTCCAGAAAATATTCGATTCTAAATTAAGTCCATCTAAAATGTATAGATATAGAAAATTATTTCGAAGAAAAAAATATTTACCGTTAAAAAGTTTTATTATATACTGAAAAATTGGATTCTTGTCAAAAGCGAAAGACCATCTCTTACTCAGCTCTTGGCATCAGCATATAACTCTTAAAATACATTTCTTTAGATATTATACTCGTAACTCGTATATTACAATGTACCTAGTCTATACACTATAGTCTATATAGATAATAAGAAATAGTATAAAAAATTGTATTCATTGAAGGTTTATTAATTTATAAATAACGATAAACATGATATGCTAAGATATCCTAGGTCATATGACCTATCTGTACAAAAACTGGTTAATATTGATAATTGGTACATAGCAGTGTTCTACAAATGCACACAAACAAACAGTAGATATGTACAACTATTTAATTAAATACTTGGATACCTAAAAAAAGTTTATTAATTTTTTATAGTTGTATTAGAACATATATTTTTATACTAAATACTTTAATGTACCTAACTAAAATTGTTGTTAAATATTTATATTAAATGCGAAACTATATTTATATAAAATTAATGGAGATAGGTACCTACTATTAATGGACATAGATAATATATAATTATATGATAATTGATTTAAGTGTATAGGTGACAAGTGTGTATTTTAATTTATATATCAAAAGTGCAGGACAAAAAAAATGTATGATATTATATTATTATAATAAATTATTATATTATGTTATTAATTATTATGGTGAAAATGGACACAACGAAGTTACATATATTACTTTTTGAGACAAGATAGCAAGCAGTCGTGGCCGAGCGGTTAAGGCGTCTGACTAGAAATCAGATTCCCTCTGGGAGCGTAGGTTCGAATCCTACCGACTGCGAGTAAATTTTAAAATTTTCAACAAATTTTAAAATTTTAATTTATATTTTATAATTTTGAAATCTATTATCAATATATGATATAAACCTACATTTTTTTTACTTAAAACTTATACATGTATGGATATTTTATTGTGGTACACAATGTATAAATATTATGTATCCATATGTGTAAATATACCTATTAATTATTATCAAAATAGCAGAAACTATATTTTATAATTTATACTATTATACATAATGAATAATGATATACAATAGCTGTTTAACAGAGTTATCTGATAAACAAAATAAAATTGTTCTAATAAATATTTAAAAAAAATCTTTATCATATAATTTGTATGACCTTTCGTGCTACAAGTACCTAAGCAATATGACATTTTTTATATTATAAAATTTTTTTTTTGGAACAATTCAAAATAGCCAATATGTTATTTTTACAAAATTATTATACATATTGGTAGGTAAAAAATAATCAAAAAATGCAAATATTAAAATACAAAATCTAATATTATTTTTCTCTGAGTTAAGGGCCTAGGAGCAGGTGCGTTTTGTACAAAAACATGTCTTACAGGAAAAACTCTCACACCCTGTAGACAGGTCAGATTAAAGCCCGATTTTCAAAATTATTGTTATAGAAGCTAAAATATGCATTTGAATAATGCGCAATATTTGTTCTTTTTCGAACGTATTTGTCTATCATTGATTAAAGTATAATGATAATTCAGCCTTTCTGACCTCAATAATATTCTTCTTTTAAATAAAAAAAGTTAACGAAATCTGACTATTCTAAAGGGCATGTGAGTTTTTTATGTGAAGTCATTTTCGTTGATATAATACATCGCATCAACCCCCCCCCCCCCCCAAACATAGGTATCGAGCTATAGATTAGTGGAAAAGTATTATAATAAAGGTACTTAGGTACTAACTATAATATAAAATAGAATTTTCAAATTTTATAGAATTTCGGAAGATTGGAAAGACCAGTATGTACACCCTCTTTATGACGTCATCTGTATCAACTTTTGTGGACGCTACACCCGCATGCGCTGTCTACGTCTTATAAACGAGTAACATGCAGGTAAATAGTACGTTCCGAATAATCCATTTAACTCTATAATGAATGTTATGACTAATATTGGATGGAATTTACATATTGGCTATTATTAAATTTAGAAGTAAAAATATTATCTAGTGAACCTCATAGGTTTTTTAGATTTTTAGCGAAGCGATTTGTATTGATATTACAATGATGTTTTTTTTTTTTATTCTTTTATTTTTTTTGTGTTCATTTTAGGACAGAAAAAGTGCCTACATTTTCTTCAACAGTATCATTCCTGATAGGAAAGTGAATGTAGTTGGTACTTTGGGGGGTATAAAGTTAAAATTTCCCAGTAGTTTTCAAAAGCGCCGTAAAAAAAAAGAAAAATTAAGGAAAAATAGGAATTTTTACCCAAAATTGATTTTTGACTAAAACGGTTTTGGTTTTTGGTGTAACTCTAATAAAAATGAACGTAGATACATGACATTTTGAATGCATTTTTTTAAATATTTTAACTTACTTTGAGCTATTTTCGGACATTTTCAGTTTCCAATTTTTTTAGATGCGTGAAAATTTTATATAAGGCTCCTAAAATATTGTTTAAAAGACCGATGAAAAATACCAAAAATCCATGCTCACAATTTTTTTTTAGAAACATTTAAAGTTCAAATATTGACAAAACACGTCAAATTCACAAAAATGTGCAAATTATTTTGAGTTCGAAATTTATAAAAAATTTTCTATTTAAATTTAAAATTTGAAAATGTAATACCGTCGGTTTAAATCGCAAAAGGCATAACTCCATTTTTTTTTATTTCGGGATTATTGATGATTAAAATTAAAAAATTAAAATCACATCGTATGATAAAGTCATAACTGAAATTGTATCATTTTATCATCCATAAAATGTATGAATAGAAATTATCGTATCCTCGAAGTAATGATTTTAGGACTTAGAAAAAGTCGTGTATCAATATATTATCATTGTAATAAAATATGGAGATACGCCCTTTACGAACCCTATGAGAATTTTGGAATTAGGCCGACGATACAAAATTCCTCATAAGTTTGTCTACATTTATCAAAAAAAAATGTCTACAAGCAAATCAAATAAAATTTTTATGAGCGTTTGAAGTTCATATTTTTACAAGATTGGATACTCACTTGATTTCTCTGAAGCAAATTTGTTATTTTATTGTAATATACAGTAACAAATAACTGTAAATACATAAAAAATTATACTGAATATTTATATTTCCATTTTCTATGCACCATAACATTATGAAATATTTTGACTCTTTTTGAGCTGTTTATGGACATTCAATTTTTTTTGTTTTTTTTTTTCTATAAATAACAATACAATTTTATTTTTTGGATAAAAAAGCGTGAAAATGTAATACAAGGCCCCTGATATATTGTTACAATAGCAGTGGAAACATATTAAAAATACATAGGCACAATTTTTTTATAGGCATTTAAAATTCGAATTTTTACAAAACTTATCAAATATAAATTTTAATAATTAATTCTAATAATTATTCTGTATTTAAAAATCTATAAAATGTTCAACTTTTATATCTATAAGGATTGAAAATTTTAAACAACGTTCCGTGTAAATAGGCTATATATAAATTACATTATTCACAATAATATCATCAAATATACTTAGTAATATCATAGACTGACTAACCGTCTTCACTCAGAATCGTGTTTCTTATACAATGACATTATATCGTTGATTTCAAATTTAACACCATCCATTACAGACAGTGACCCACTTGTAACCTACTCTACAGCATAGTGACACCCACTTGCCACCTTTTTTTTCTATTTTAATTTTAAATTAAGCAATGAGTATTTTAAAAATGTAAATTGTTTATGCAATTTATTTAATCGACGACGGTTACAATACCCTTCGAAAAAACCAACTTCTGTTACTGACCTAATATAATAAAAACAAGTAGGTACAGACAGTCAATCAAGATTAGCAATTGTTACGTCTTGTGGTTTTCTTTTTCGCATACTTAAGTTCCCGTTTTATAGCCATTTCTAATAAATAATAATATTATATAAAAGTGTACACTGTACACAGTTATAACACAGATATGAATTATTATTTTTTAACTGTACTGTATGGTATAGTCGTATAGATATCTGTGTTTGTAATAATATATTTATTTTGACCATAATAAATTTCCGAATTTGACGGATTACTATGGAAAAAAGACATAACATTTACCTACAACACTTTATTATTCCTAAGATTACGGTTCAAGGAGGGTGTCCAGTAACCCAAAATACCCACTCCCCCCCACCACATTCGACACTGTGGTTCCATATGTCGTAACTACTTAGAATTCAAAAATCCAAATTGCATAGAATCTAATATTTTTCTCTGGTTGGTTCTATTTTGAAGAAGTTTTCAATAAAAAGATAAATACATAAATTCACGAAAATGTACAAGTTATTTTGTAGTTAAGTATCAACAGGTTCATAAAATGTTTAATTCTTATAGCCATAAATTAGCCTATAACGATTGAAAATGTAAAACAAGGTATCTCATAAGTAGTTCATACTGTCACCAAAAAGTCAATGAAATATAAAAAACAGTTTTTTAAAGATATTTTAAGTTTGAGTTTGGACGAAAGTTTGGTCAAAAATAAAAAGATTTTAAAATGTAATACAAGATTCCTCATAAATTTGTCTACCTTAATCAAAAAAAAATATCTACAAGAAAGTCAAATTAAATTTTTATGAGCGTTTGAAATTCGTATTTTTACATTTGATATTCACTCGATTTCTCATGTAACGATTTTCTTATTTTGTTGTAATTAAAAAACGAATGACTGTAGATACTTTAAAATTTCACAGAATGTTTATATTAGCATTTTGTATACACCATAAAATTTTGAAAATAATTTAATCTTTCATCATTTTACGAAACAAAGCGTATTTGTATTTTACAAAAAGCGTGAAAATTGAATACACAAGGCTCCTGATATATTTTTACAATAACAATTGAAAAATATTAAAAATACATATGCACGCATTTTTTTATAGGCCTTTAAAGTTCGAATTATGACAAAGTCTACCAAATTTAAAATTAAATAATTATTTTGTAATAAAAAATTTATAAAATGTTCAACTTTTATAGCTAAGGATTGAAAATCTATAACAAGGTTCTACGTAAATAGATCCCATTAACAGTTTTTTCTTTTTTCTCGTACCTTTTCAGCCCCACCCTTTTTTTGATTTTCACCAGCGTCACACATAATTTGAATTGCACAGTTCAATTGAATTTTTACATTAAACACACGTCTGTAAGTACTGTAACTGATTTGGTAACTCGTTTGTGTAAAAAAGTTTAAAATCAAAATACATACAAATAATGATAAGGTTATCAATGTTATCACGCAACTAACTTAATTCTACCATAGAGTAAAATATAAATATAAAATATAAATACTAAAATACCAATACCACAGATTTCTAAATAATACATTAGCATGAATTGGAGCGAAAATAGTGTAAATACCAAAATTCCTACTGTGAATTGCAATAGTTTAAGATATTAAAAATAATACCTTCGTAGATATTTGATTTTTTTAATATATTTTACGCTTAATTTGTAAAAATATAATTTTTTTTTGTAATTATATTATAAAAATTATACCGGCCCTACCGGCCCTTGCAAGAACCGGCCCATCGGGAAGTTTCCCGATTTCCCGATAGGCCAATCGGCCCCTTATAATATAGACCACAACGAAGTTAGATGTATTTACTCTTCAAGAGTTTAAAACAAGCAGTCGTGGCCGAGCGGTTAAGGCGTCTGACTAGAAATCAGATTCCCTCTGGGAGCGTAGGTTCGAATCCTACCGACTGCGAGATAAATTTTTAAATTTCAATATATTTTTTTAAAGTGAAAATTAATATTATTATTTTATGCCCCAAAATTCTTTAGAAATCATGCAAATAATTTTTTCACATAAAACTCATGGAGTATTTAAATATTCTGGAAATTTTATATTGTGAAATATGAATACCTATACATATAATTTCTTATACACTTCATAGCATATTACTACAATATTATGTTGATGTCACATTTTAAAATTATTTAATACTCATAACTCGATTTATAATTAAATTTAATAAAAGTTTATGAGATGCCCTTTAAATTTTATAATTTTATTCAAGCTAATTTTTTTACCAACGGAGCTAAGCGTGATCTGCTAAGTGTAAAATTTGCTATGTCACACACTTTTAAGACGGAGACAACAAATGTCTGTGTAGCATCCTTTTAATATTACACTTTTCAGTAATCTATTATAGCTACATTTTTACTGTTTTCGTATATAAATAATACATTTCTTAGGGGGGAAATTTAAATGGGAGGAGAGGTTAAATACCCGAACCCCCCTGTCTAAGCCACTGCATACAAATCATTTTTCTTTTACATATTATTTATGAAAATGTATGTTTATACTTTAAAGAAATTACACTTAAACATTTAATATTAATTACATATATAAATAAAAAAATATATGTTTATACTTAGAGCTTTAAAAATGTATTACGCATTTTCATGATAGAAAAAAAATAATAAATTTTGTGTGTAAGGTAGAAGGGTGAAATACGGTGAAATCTCCCGAGATGGTCTTATATAATCGGACTAACTAATTTAAAAAAAAACCGGGTAAATGTGGGTACACAAATTCCCGTTTTTCCTTATTTATTTTTTTTTGTTCTTGTTCCCGCCGCTTTTGAAAACTATTAAAATTTTTTTACTTTTGACCCCCCAAAGTACCAACTAGATTCACTTTCCTATCAGAAAATATACTGCTGAAGAAAACCTAAGCATTTTTACTGTCCTAAAAGGTGATAACAGACACAAAAAAAAATAACAAAACACAGATCATCAATACATTCATCGCTCCGCTCAGAATCTAAAATTAGAAACTAAAAACATGAAACATTTTGAAAATTGTATGGTGTATAGAAAATGCTAATATAAACATTCAGTGAAAATTGCATGTATCGGTCATTTAGGTTTAAACCAAAATCGATTTTGCGTAAAAATTCACGTTTTTCTTAATTTTTTTTCGGATTTCCGGGCGCTTTTGAAAAAAAATGGGAATTGTAAATTTTGCACTTACGACTTACTAGATTCACTTTCTCAACTATTTGTTTATTTATATGATATACATTAATGTATATTAACATGAGATATTGATAACTATATATAAAGAGGGCAATATTGACTTTAGTGTTTAAAGTTCAAACTATAACATACCTAGTACCTACCTACCTAAAAGATACATTTTTAAATACATTTTTTTTCATTTATATTTTACTTGGTTTTGAATTCAATATATTTGGTACCACGTCCCCAGTACCTCGCAATGATTATATTATATATATAAGTAAGAGTATTTACTTAATATATTATATTATATAACATTAAATTATTACATAAGTACATAAACAACAATTTTTTTTAAAGCTTTACTAAATATTAATTTAAATTAACGACCAGATGAATGAAACAATTTTATTCAGAACGTGAACATACCTCATTAAAAAAAAGTGAACAACTCCGTACGTAACGCATTGAACGTGAAAAAGAATACAATTCAATATTCTATTAAACTTTCCGAACACTGCATTTTAGATACTAACATTTAAAAAGGTATAATAAATGTATAGGGGAAAATATATATTTATAGGTTTTTTTGAAAATATTGTTATTTCACCTGGCATTATAAAATAGACTAAAATTACGACTTAAGTTATTTGTTACTTACATAAAAAGTTAAAATAAAACCTAATTAGTAATTAGGTATGAAAAAGGAGTTAATCGTGAATAGAATATTTAATATATTATACAAGTCTAATTAGTTTTATTATTCACACCAATTTTGGTTTAGTTGGTGATAATTTTTATTTATCAACAGGAATACAATAAGTCGATGGAGTGTCGGATGTTGTGTGTATGTAGATACATATAAAGGAATGAAACCAACGCCCAAACATGGGTCTTAACATTGATCCGATAGCGCGCTAGCGCGACCCCCTGAACCTCTCCCAGTCACGAGTCAGTACTTCGTACGATATATACGTACTAGTACGCACCGATCGAGTTGCGTGTTCCACATACCGGTCATGTGGATTGCCAGGGTTGGCTGTGAGGTGAAAAGTTCCGCTAATTTATACAATTATGACAGTAGGAAGAACTAAAGAAAATGTCGGTAAGTGCACAGTCCAACAATGTTTATAAAACAAAAACAATGAATTGTATTCTTTTGTTTATTGTATATAACAACCACAAATAAAACGAAATACTACCTTACACAGAGAAATATTAGGATCTCAACACCAATGCATTTATTATGATTTTATTTTTGCTACAATTATTGTAATACATTAACGTTTGCTAAGTTATGCTCTATCTATATTTAGTTCACGTCTTAAGATTAAAATATCTAATTCTAAAGTGTCACTTTACCTAATATATAATTTGTTTTTATTTATTTTCACAGCCTTTTTATTAATTCCACTTTTCATTCTAAAAACAAAATAAGTAATGACCATTTATTATTTTAATGTAGGTAATATTCTTGTTTTGCATATTACTAGCAATTGCCTCAATATAATCATACATTTTGTACGTATATAAATATATAACATTTATAAAACGAGTACTTACATAAAATATTTAAAATAATAAACTTAAAGGTAGTGATGGCAATACATATTATTTAATTTAATTTTACTAACTATACAAGTATAAATATAAATATAATTTTTCCATTTGCAATTTACAAGAATATTTCAAACGGTTATTCTATCTACTCATCCATTCAAGTCTCCAACACTACTTACGCCTTCTCAATTATTACAGTTTATAAAAATAAAGATGCAATGAAAGATTCTTTGAATATAATTTATACATTACCATATAACTACTATTTATTATAATATTGTGTACAATTTGTCTATATAATTTATACAAATGTAGTAGATTAAGCAATCATATGTTTTGTAAAAAATAAGATAATGGAAATATTTCTGTTTACAAAGCAAAAGTTGGGATAATAAAATTTTAGTTCAAAAAGTTTGTATAATTCCTTCTTTTTACTTTTTACAGACACTTAGAAAAAAATATCATTTTATCATTTTATTAAAAAATATATTGATTATAAATATAGGTATACAATAATATTATATTACATTATATTATATTAACTAGCGTTTTCCGAGCCAAAGATTTATAATTTTAATAAATATATTTTTTAAAAAAAGGTATAATATGTTATATTTCTTTGAATTATAATAGTACCTAATATAATAAATATTAATACACAAAATTGCAACTATTTAAACGAAAAAAAAATTAAAAAAAAAAAAAAAACTATCAACCCTCCAAGTTTCAAGTATTCTATTGATATAAATTTGATTAAAACGGTACAATCGTTATTTGAGGCTATTCACTTCGGATGAACCTAGTAACATACATCCAATTTTAGTTGTATAACCCGAACACTTTACGAAAACATGAAAAATACAAAATATAGTCTATTTAGGTGTGTCTTGGTTTTGGTGTGCCTCAATACACAGGAAAATTTTTGTCAGTGCACATAGCTTTGTAAACTAATTCAACTAAGATGTACAATTGGCTTGTAGTGGATTGGATATAGAGGAATTATCTATATATATAAAAATGAATGTATGTGTGTCAGTGTGTGTGTCCATGTTACCATGTTAACCATTTATAAATTATTTAGAGATTTCCGTCCGTGTGTGTCTCCATATTACCATGGCAACCAATTATTATTATTATTTTGAAATTTCCGATAAAATTTTTTGTATATAAATGGTTGCCATGGTGATATGTAGAATTATTATTCATATAGAGTTGGCAATTTTAATGGGCAACGAAATGAACGGGATCAGATATTTATATATATATATAGATAGATTATACCTCTGAGCAGAAGATAGGCTAATTTAAAAAGGGAGAGAACCAACCCCGGGAGGTGCTCAAACAGGAATTTTGAGATTTCCGATGGAAATTTTTGTTTTTAAATGGTTGCCATGGGTTTTGAAGCTATTATAATAATAATTATTGGTTGCCGGGAAACGAAGTGCACGGGATCAGCTAGTATATTATATAATAAGATATTAAAACTTAAAATTAATAAAACCATAAACAATAGCACTTTACTTTATTATCTATACTAAAAAATATTTTCATCATTGCATTGAGTACCTAAACACTTGGATGTTTTCCAAATTTATTTCTAAAGGTATAAAATGAAGTGAATTTACTTTATAGGTACTTACATTATTGGTTAAAAAAAATAATTTCACTAACTGTGTAATTCGGAATTTCTTAAATTTCAATTGATAAGATTTAAAAGAATCTAAAATAAATTTAAAGGTGATTAATTAATATAAATGATAAACTTTTCATTTATTACTAATATTCCTCTTTATTAAGAGGACGTCGCAACCGTATATGTTATCTCCGTCTTACACGAGTACGACATGCCAAATTCTAAGCTCAGCAGATCATGTTTAGCCCTGTTGATTTTAAAATTAGAGTGAATTGACCTCTTATAAAATTTAAAGATAAGAATATTATCTAAGGCATCTCATCGGCTTTTTGTTATATTTCAATTTTAAAGTGAATTATGAGTATTTTCAAATTGTAAATTGTTTATACATCTTAAAATATTAAGAAATAAAATAATTAAAATAAACTAAAAATCCCATGAAGTTGCCTAGACAATAATCTTACATTTAGATTTTATAAAAGGTCAACAAACTCAAATTTTTAAATTAACGGAGCTACACGAGTTCTGCAGAGCGTACAATATTCTAAGTTACGGACTTGTAGGACGGAGACAACCCATGCAGGTATCACGTCCATTTAATGTCTGAACATAAAATATTAAAGTTTTTAAGATCTCACTTAAAAAAAAAGGTTACAAGTGGGTCATTGTAATGGATGGTGTTAAATTTGAATTTAATGATATAATATTATAATATCATTGAATAAGAAAAACAATTCTGAACGAAAGCAGTCAATCATCTATGATATTACTAAGAATATTTGACTATTTTAAAAAGTAAAAAAAATGAATTGATTTCAAAAACTCAAAACTTGTTATCGAATAATATTTATAATGCCTCAGAAAAGTTACAGAGGCAACTTAAGTCTTCAAGAGACAATAAAACAAATTATTGTATACATTACTACATTTAATTTTAAACACTGTGGTCAGAATCTCATACAATAAAATATACAAACAGAATACCACTACTTTATATGTTATGAAGAAAAAAAAAATGTGGGCAAGTGGATGTCGCTCTGCTGTGCAGTAGGTTACAAGTGGGTCAATATATAATGAATTTTATTAAACTTGAATTCAATGATATAATATCACTGTATAAGAAAAACGATTCTGAGCGGAGACGGTTTGTCAGTCTAAATTGACCTATAATAGGTACCTGTAATAAATTCCAAATTAATCATATCACAATATCCATTAGGTACTTATAACGCGTTATACATCAACAGCAAACCGTGATAGTGTGATACTATCATAGAAATATAACATTATATACTTTAGAAGTTTCAAGTACCCACGAATAATATTATACAATCATAACAAAATAATTAAAATAGTTAGTCTAGGTTTTTTAATATGTAATTTCGTCTAAATTTGAAATTAAAATGACTATAAAAATAAACTGTGCTTATGTATTTTTTAGATTTTTTGGTAACAAAATTCACTACTTACATGAAATCTTGTTTTAAATTTTCAAGCCTTAGATATAAAAGTTGATCATTTTATAAATTTTTAACTACAAAATAATTATTCAATTTTAAATTTCATTAATTTTTCAAAATTCGATCCTTAAATGCTTATAAAAACTAATTGTGCCTATGCATTTTTAATATTTTTCAACTGCTGTTGTAACAATATATCAGGAGCCTTATATTAATTTTTTACACTTTTTGTCCCAACAGATAAAACTTTATTGATATTTATAGAAAAAAAACTAAAAAAATTTAAAACTGACAATTTCAGCTCAAAAAGAGTCAAATTATTTTCAAAATTTTATTGTAGGTATATAAAAAATGCTGATA
Organism: Acyrthosiphon pisum; assembly: GCF_005508785.2. Lineage (NCBI taxonomy): Eukaryota > Metazoa > Arthropoda > Insecta > Hemiptera > Aphididae > Acyrthosiphon > Acyrthosiphon pisum. The sequence continues at coordinate 22,130,797 of NC_042494.1, forward strand.
TAAACATTCAGTTAAATTTTCAAGTATCTACAGTCATTCGTTTTTTAATTACAACAAAATAAGAAAATCGTTACATGAGAAATCGAGTGAATATCAAATGTTGTAAAAATATGAATTTCAAACGCTCATGAAAATTTAATTTGACTTGCTAGTGGACATTTTTTTTTTTAAAAAGGTAGACAAAGTTATGAAGAATCTTGTATTACATGAATTACTAATTCAAAATAATTTGCAAATTTTCGTGATTTTTATACGTATTCTGTCATTATTTGAACTTTAGATGCTTATGAAAAAAAATTGTGAATATGGATTTTTAATTTTTTTTTCATCTACCTTTGAAACAAAATAATAGGAACCTTCTATTAAATTTTCAAGTTTTTTTAACCAACAAATAAAATTGAAACTGTCCGTAAAGAGCTCAAAATAAATCAAAATATTTGAAAAATGTTATGGTGTATAGAAAAGGCTAATATAAACATTCAGTCAAAATTTCATGTACCTACGGTTATTTGAAATAGAGTTGCACCAAAAACCAAAATCGATTTTCTCGAAAACAGATTTTGCGTAAAAATTCCCGTTTTTCCTTAATTTTTATTTTATTTTTCACGGCACTTTTGAAAACTACTGGGAAATTTTTACTTTTGACGCCTCCAAAGTACCAACTAGATTCTTAGACTTTGTAATTTCTAAAATTAGAGTGGATTTATTTACCTCAAATAAAATTTAAAGGTAAGATTACTATCTAGGTAATTTCGTAGGCTAATATTGATATTTTTATTAAGAAGCAAGTTATGACCATTTTTAAACTGTTCATTTTAAAATAAGCAGAACTTACTTAAAAATAATAATATCAAAAAAATCATACTAGATGCCCTAGATAATATTCTAATCTTTAAATTTTATAAGAGGTAAAATCACTCGAATTTTAGAAACTACACAGTAAATCGTATTATTATAAACGTAAACGTAAAATTTGCCATGTTGTAGGTACGTTTGTAAGACAGAGATAACAAATTCCAGTGTGGTCCTCTTAATATAATATAATATAGTGATTCACCAATCATAATCACCGCTCAATACGCACTCTTTAAACCTTATATAAAAAAATTATTCAAACTATAAATTTTGGAATTTTTAGTATACTTTAAGTCTAAAGACCATATTTTTAGTTGGGGTCTTTCATTTTTTAAGAGTTCAGGAATTTCCTCTGCCGTAACAAAATAATTTTTTCAAATGAGAACTGCTCTTTTTACTGTTTAGCAGTTCATTTTTTAGATTCTGAGTGAAATGATGAATGTCTTAATTTTACAATGATGTGTGTTTTTTTTTAAATTTTTTTTTGTATCTGTCATCACCTTTTAGGACAGTAAAAGTGCTTGGATTTTCTTCAACAGTATCTTTTCTGATAGGAAAGTGAATCTAGTTGATACTTTGGGGGGTCAAAAGTAAAAAATTTTTAATAGTTTTCAAAAGCACCGGGAACAACAACAAAAAAAAAATAAGGAAAAACGGGAATTTGTGTACACACATTTACCCGGTTTTTTTAAAATTCTATAAACATTAAAAAAAAAAAAATCATAAATATTGTATGATAATAAGAATTTGTCGATACCAAGTGCGGGTAGGTTAAATTATTGACTATTGTTACTGGGAAATTTATGAAAAGGGTCCAAAGGAAAACATTTACTACAATTAGTCCGATTACATAAAAATTTCCCAGTAGTTTTCGAAAGCGCCGTGAAAAACAAAAGAAAAATTAAGGAAAAACAGGAATTTGTACGCAATTTCGACTAAAACGATTTTGGTTTTTGGTGTAACTCTTAAACAAATGACCGTAGGAACATGAAATTTTGACTAAATGTTTATATTAGCATTTTCTATACACCAAAACATTTTCCAAATATTTTGATTTATTTTGAACTCTTTACGGACATTTTCAGTTTCCATTTTTTTTTAGTTTTTTTTTCTATAAAAATCAATTAAATTTTATTTGTTGGTTAAAAAAGCTTAAAAATTTAACAGCAGGCTCCTAGTATATTGTTTCAAAGGCAGATGAAAAAAATTAAATATCCAGTCTCAATTTTTTTTTATAAGCATTTAAAGTTCAAATATTGACAAAATACGTAAAAAAATTTGCAAATTATTTCGAGTTAGAAATAATAAAAATTTTTCTTTTTAATCCTAAAATTTGAAAATGTAATGCAAGATCATTCATAATTTTGTCCATCTTTATCAAAAAAAAAATTTGTTCAAACAAATCAAATTACATTTTTATGAGCGTTTGAATTTAATATTTTTACAAGATTGGATATACACTCCATTTCTCACGTAGCGGATTTTGTTATTTCGTTGGAATTCAAAAACGAATAATTACTGTTGATACATGGCAATTTCACTGAATGCTCATATTTTCACTTTCTATACACCATACAATTTTGAAAATATTTTGGCTCTTTTTGAGCTGTTTACGGACATTGTCAGTTTTAAATTTTTTTAGTTTTTTTTTTCTATAAATATCAATAAAAATTTATTTTTTGGGTAAAAAAGCGTGAAAATGTAATGCAAGGCTCCTGATATATTGTTATAATAGCAGTCGAAAAACATTGAAAATACATAGGCACTTTTTATAAGCATTTAAACTTCAAATTTTGACAAAATATATCAAATTTAAAATTCAATAATTAGTTTTAGTTTAAAATGTATAAAATGTTCAAGTTTTATATCTAAGGATTGAAAATTTTAAACAACGTTCCACGTAAATAGGCTATATATAAATTACTTTATTCACAGTTATATCATCAAATATACTTAGTTATATCATAGACTGACTAACCGTCTTCACTCAGAATCGTTTTTCTTAAACAATGACATTATCTATCATTGATTTCAAATTTAACACCATCCATTACAAACAGTGTTCCACTTGTAACCTACTGTACAGCAGAGCGATATCCACTTACCTACCTTTTAGATTCTGAGCGGAGCGAGGAAGCTATTGGTTTTACAATGGTGTTTATTTTTTTTTATGTCTTGTATACAAAATTTCTACCAGAAGGAGAGCTTCGATTTCAACATATAGTACCTTATCTTTTAGAAAATTGGATCAATGTGGTACTTTAGAAAGGTCATTTTTCGATTTTCTCAATAGTTATTTAATGTCACGGGAAAAACCACCGAAAAATTACGAAAAAACGCTAAAAATGGAATTTTAATTTCTAACGCTTTGTTTATCACCATAGAAATGAATAGAAAATTATATTATTATAATATTAATTCAACTTACATGACAAAATAAATAATAACAATATAAAATATCCAGACTGACAAATCGTCTCCGCTCAGAATCGTTTTTCTTATACAATGATATTATATAATTTAATTCAAATCTAATACAATCCATTATACAATTACCCACTTGTAATCTACTGTACAGCAGAGCGACATCTACTTACCTGTTTTTTTTTTAAATTTTAGTGCACCTAAACCGATGGTGAAAAAATTTATACCACAATCTAATAAAAATATACTTACACTATTTATGAAAGTATTAAGAGTTATAATTAATATGTACAATAATCATGTACACCATACAAATATACAATAGAATAAAATGGATTATAATATGATATACTTACATATTTTATATATTTATGTATAAATAACACTTTATACAGTATGTGTTCAACGATAAAGGTAACAAGAAATATTTCGGACGCACGGCCTTGAATTCTATTAGTGTTTTTTTTTCCTGCATAAAGTAAAGTAAATAATAAAGGACTTCACATAACAGCTATTTTTGAAAAATTTAAATTTAAAAAAAAAAATTCTATGCATACGCAACACAACAAATTTATTTTGAAATGTAACCCCCCCTTTTTTTAGTTTAAAATTTGAATTTGAATTACTTTAACTTTTTTAAGCAACTTTGACTTATAAAATGTTTTTCTATCTTAAAAATTGACTTACTGTGTGTAAACCAAAGTTTTGATTTATGCGTGCACGTTGTATACATCATATTTTTTAAGTCCATTTACAATTCTACTATGTTCCGTGTGTTTTCGTATGTTTTTTTTTTAAATTAGGTGTGGTGTTGTAAGTAAAACACATTTATATTATTTTCACCTAAACCAGTTAGTTTGCATAAAAATGGCATCATATCATTATTATAACATCTAAAAAACGCCGATATCAACAAAATATAAAAATGAAAACACTATTACTAAAAAAAACCCAGCCATTTCCTTCTCTTTTTAACCCCCCCTCCCCCAACCAATTTTACCACTAATAAGTTTATCATTTATATACAATAACTGTAAAAACTTATTATAATTTGTACTTAACCCCCCCCCCCCCATTTTATAATCCTGGCCAGTGGCGTGCCCAGGGAGGAGGTTAGGGGTTTTATGACCCTTAACTTCCCTTATTTGTGTCTTTAAAGGCATTATTACTTATAACATCCCCCCCCCCAATTGGAATTTCCTAGACACGCCACTAATCCTGGCTACTTAGGCAGTGCCTATCCACATTAATGTTACATATTATTATAATATAAATCACAACACTTCAAAGTGTGTTTTAGTGTTTATTATGTCTTGGTATTGATTATAAATTATAATATAATATGAGTATTGAATATTAGTAATCAAGTGGTGACACATCAATAAATACCAGGTGATATGTTTTTTTGACGAGTAACCACTTATCCCGTTGCAATTTTTATAGATAATCTTTTATTATACTATTAAGAAGGAGGTGACAAGGACTTAGCTACACACAGGTCTGTGATCTATTATACCAATACAATTTTAGCACCACTTCAATTTGAACTCTAGTCTCTTGTTGTGCTTATGTAGTTATGTGCCTAGCACACATATACGTAAATGGTTAAGACATTAACAATAATATGATGAGATATATTAATTTAAATATGACTGTATTATATTTACCTGTTTCAAAACACATGTTAATCAAAATAAAAGTCTAGCCGTCAGCGGAATTCGTGCAAATAATTGACTTAATTGTTTCGCACATCAGATGCAGCAGATACGTCCACATCGCGAGTATAACATTATGGAGGAATTACAACGCGTCATCATTACAACACGACTATAATAATATATTATTTTGTAACTACGCGATGCCAAAGTTGGTTGGAACTAAACTTCCCAACGACGTCTTTTAACAACAGTTTCCCGGGCGGCCCGCGGACTTTTAATTATGCATCGCAGCGTGTTAATGTCTCGTGACTCGTGGGTGAGTGGGGGATGGATAGCGATTTGTTTATTTTTAATCCCGGCGAGGCATGAATAATACTGAAAGCCGTGAGGTATAATATAATATAATAGCCAATAGGTATAAGGTATGGAATATTATGTTCCAAGTTCTAACCGGTCCGATAAAATCCAAGTCCAAAGGTTTAGGATTTTAGGTAGATACCTAAATAAAGGTAATAAAATGCCTATGAATTATATCTATCAAGGGCGGCCCTAGGGAGGTAGGTTAATTGGAACATTTGTCCTAAATCCTACGAGCATTTATTAGAGCACCTCATCTTGAGAAATTTAAATTTAAAAATATCGGCCTTCTGCAGCAATACAAAAGTATTAATTGCAAGCGACAACATATACCTATAGTATATATTATGTAATACCTATATATGTGTTTATATAGTAATAATTACATATAAAATTATCGTAATGGTCTATAATAATAATTAATAAAGCGTATAATATTATAATAGTAAGTCTTAACTAAAAATAAAATATATCCGAATTTTTTTTTTTTATATTTATTTTGTAAGAGATACAGGACTATTTTTTAATTATTAATCATAATAAAATAATAATTTTTAATATTATATTAGGTATATATTATTATGAAATATAGTGTGTAGAAATAGGTACCTAAAACATCATATAAGCACCATACACGTATGACCTACGGTTAAAATCTAGGGCCGCCCTCGGTTTACTGTGGAGTGTGGATACCCCTGCTCGAACTTTAATTGGAATTATTCGAGAATGTGGGAGGCGTGAACCACAACACAGCGGACAATCCGTATACATCGTACATACGTCAAAGTCCATAAAACGTATACAATATACATACATCGTTAATTCGCAAATAAGATCGTATCATCAGCAATGTGCGTTCAACAGCTGGTGTAGGTACCTACTGCAGTACTACACACAGCTGATGTACCTTCGTCTGTTAAAATTTATATCCGAATACGCTACACTGTCGAAAATACATTTTACCATTATAATATATATATAGGCAGGTACCTACTTACAACCTACTGCAGATAAGCAGCATATTATAATATTATTATATAGGTATAAGTCACATATTATATTAGGTATTTTCCAAATACATTTTTCCTTCGTATCCCCCAAGACTAAATTTCGTAGCACTTACGTCGAACGTCCGGCAAATTCTCGTGATCCCGCCGGTGGTGACATCCCTGCGATGGTGAGCGAGTCCGAAAATTATGCGAGCGCGGACGACCAGATACGCCGCATTAGCAGCCATAGCGACCGCGGGACGTCTAACCCAGCCGAACCAGAATTACGAACTGCGTCTTCCCGCCGCCTGTGGGAGACGCGTAGTCAGTCCCGCCACCCGCCCGTGCATTAGTATCGCCACCGCAATCCATCCGCGTGCGCGTGATAGTCCGGTCAGCCGCCGCCGCGAGTTGTCGACCGTAAGGTTGTCGTCGTCCGCCGTCCGGTCGTAGCCGTCGTCGTCGTGATAAAACCACGGTCGCCAGTGCAGCCGTGACCCGGGACAGACGTGAGACACCACGCGACCTGTTGTACCCGCACTGTTTCCGAAAACAGCTGATCCGGGGCTTGACTTTTTCGCGATATCATTTTGATAGCGACCGCTGCTCGCTCATCCGCTCACCAGCTGCAAGCTGCCGTCTCGACTTACAATATTACAATTTTATATTTTCGGTCGTCCTCCGCCGTATTTTTTCATCCTCGTTCCATTTTCACACGTTCCCGATCCACAAGAAAATACCGTAAGTACTATATTATATTTATACCAAGTACCGTTGAAAACCATACATGGTACGCTGTTCTACGCTCCATCGAGTGTACTACGCGGTCAACGATAACGGGTGATGAGGCTGACGACCTAGACAAGCTTGTCAGGACTTCGCGATCGTTGGATGCTTTCTGCGTTTTACATGTTAAAAATTGGTGTTTTCGATAATTCTACGGAGTCCAATGATCAGATTATTAGCCCAGATGTTTCTATCCAGTATCCAGTAATGAGTACCTCTACGATAACATTTGCCTAAATAGTTTAGCAATATTACTGGTATTTAATACTATAGCGCAGTTTAATATTATATATATAAATTATATAATAAATATTTTATACTTAGTTTCCCAGTTAATTGATATTACAATAATTTTCATTGCTGCTTATTAGTTAGTTGTTACATGTATGAGATGATTTTTTAAACATGCTCACCTCCATTTTTCCTTTTAATAGTAAATATTTTATTCAAATTCTGATTTTTAGATTTTCTGAGTATACCTAAAGACCATATTTTAAAATGTCTGATATTTTTTATACTGCGTAAGGAGTGTCCTGTGATAATACAAACTTCTATTTTTAAAATGAGAACCCCCATCTTTTACTGAAAATTATTTAGCAGATGATTTTATTGACAATTTTTATGTACCTATCAAGATCAAAATTCTAATGAGTAGTTTCTGACTTATTAAAATGTTTATACTAAGGTTAATACAATAAATGGTTTTATAAAATGAAAACTATATGTACCTATTATTAGAAGTAGTATATTTTATTATACTTTGATCATTTTTACAAATTATTTATTTTGATAAATCAATAGACAATAGTAATTACTAATGTTTTCAAATCTTCTAAGTCCTCATATCTACTTAATTTATTAACATATTATTATTGGATCCTTATTATACAAAGTAATAAATCTCAAAAACTACTCGCTTGAATTTTGATTTAGATACATCAAAATTGTCAACAAAAATATCTGCTTAGTGATTAAAAATTAAAAAAGGAAGTTCTTATTTAAAAAAACAGTAGTTTGTATTATCACAGGATCATCATTAGGTGGTACAAGACATCTCAAGGATTTGAAAATATGTTCTTATCATGTGTATTTAAAAATCCAGAACATGCTTAAAAATCACTAATAGGTAATACATTTTGTATTTAAAGAAGTTATAGGTATACTAATTTTAGGTTACTACTTTATTTCAACCTCACTATTAGTGTAAATTCTTATTTCTTTAACTACCTAAATTTGTACTAATTCATATTTCCTAATTGCAGAATATGGGTGGAGATTTTGGACAACTAAAAACTGACATTCGTGGAGTTGTTACCACCAAATTGTCTCCATTTGAGCAAAAAGCATTCAAAGGGCTCTTTTCTCATGGAATTCCCAATTCCATTAAAAGGACAGCCTCTAATATACCATACATTGTTCCACCAATGATTGTTGGTTATATTGTCTACGATTGGGCTGTCCATGCCCATCATGAAAGTTTGAGGAAGAACCCTGCTGATTTTGCCAATGATAAATAACTTTTTTTTTAATTATACTGATTTTGTAAAAGTTAATCATCTTAAATTACTGTAGAAAAAATGTGTTTATCAAACATGATTATTTGTAAAGTAACAGGCAACAGTAAAAAGTAATAAAATGTATTGATTTGTTATTAGCTTAAATAAGTTACCTTAATCATTAAATTAATAAAAATAAAAATGGTTGAATATAACAAAAATTATTTAGTTATATTATACTTGGAAATCAAAATTACAATTAATGTATAAGCAATAATTAGATGAATGGCAAATGCCCAGTATAAATATAATATATCAGCATTTGTGTGTGTGTGTGTATGTAATACAATATAATGTTGTCTACATAATATTAATTACAGTAAAGTAAGCATTATCATCAGTTTTTTTTAGATATTTTTAGTACAAAGCAAGTTTTAAGTAAAGAATATTACTACAATTTAAAATGTTCATATTTCATGCAACTAAAAATGTGAATTATGAACTTTTACCACAAAAGACCCCACATGGTTAGGTTTGTCATAATTTAAATATAATTAATTGAAATTAATAAATATTTGTGCTTCACTACTATCTGTTTAAGTTAAAAATTTAAATCAACTTAGTTTTTAGCTGAGATATTTCAGATTCAATGGAATATTTTTAAAAAATGTGATATTACAAAAATCTAACTCTATAGGTACCTACATAAATATATTATATTATTAATTCAAATCTGGCATGTTAATAAATGTCTTAACTCATTTTGTCAACTTTATATAGAAAAATTTAAGTTAAGTTGAAAATAATAGAATAAATATTAACTGAACCAATTACATTCAGTAAATTTGAATAAAAGTATAACATACATAAAAACAAGTATAATTAGTAAAAATAATACACATAACTTAATTCCGGTTTTATATGTGATTATGATTGTTATAATTAGAGCTCGGATTTATATGTATTTGCATATTTTTACTAAAGGTATGCACGTCTAGGGGGTTCTAAAATGTCCACAGTTCATCTTGCACTGAATTTAAACACCAAATTTTATTTTGCATATTTAGAGGATTATTGCATATTGGTTCATAAAAATATGGGTTTTTAATAAATTACCTATTTTAATTTAAGATAAATAAATTTTAGTAATTTTAAAAGGGAAAAAAGTCGTTGACCAGGGTCTCCTACAAAAATATTATAATTTTTACAACACTTCATGAGATCGGAGCACGTATAGATAATATTATATGAACAACAATGAATTACATATACCTGAATTTCGGCATACTGTGTTGTCACTTCAACGTGCACAACGAATAAGCCAGTAACTCAATTTTACAATTTTTTTTTTATAACTAATAATATTTACAGATGATTTTATTTTATTTTATTTTGATTCTTTTTTTAAGTTTTCTGAGAGTTTAGACATTGTATTTTAAACAATCTAAAATATGAAAAAAATGAAGATTATAAAATATTGCATTTTGGTTTTTAAAGTATTAAATGTTTAACTATTTAAATATTCTTTTGTTTCTGATAGAATATCAGAATATCTAGTAGGCACCTATATTTTCCTTGGTGTAAAAATGTGGTTTTTTAAAAAAAAAATCATATTTTATAATGTATAACACATGGCATATAATCGCATATTTAGCCACCTTTTCCTAGCATATTTGCATCATATCTGACACTTTTTAAACGCTCCCAAATTAAAACTCATAACCCAGTTGTGCCAATGATTTAAGTATAATTTTAACTTCGATCAAAAGTTTTCCGGTACTTAATAAATATTACGATAAATATGAAGAAAATAGAATTAGGTAGGTACCTACTTAATTATAACTATTATAATACGAGACATTAATAATACTGCCACAAAACCACTATTTATTTATTTAAGCAGTTTAAAATAGATAAATTTAATGACATTTTAGAAGAATTAAAATATTTAATCTTAAATTAATTTAAATACATACTAATTCAAATCATTTTAAAAGTGGTGCCGTGGTAGTAGGTACACACAAATACACAATGGTTGTTGCGTAATAACAAGAATAATAAGATTACCTATATATATTAACGGTTTCACTTGGAACAGACTTGCGAGTGCATTATTTACAACAGAATTTACCAAATGGCAAATATTTACAATAGGTATATAGAGGAGAATATTATTTGTGTCATACTGTTGTAATACTCGTAGCCCGTAAGTAACGTTTTTACTTTTTAAAATAAATTGAAAAACAAAAAAAAAATGAACACATACGAATAAATAATTTGAACTGTCTTAGTTCTAAAAAGTAAAACCTTTAAATTTCAATCGTTCAAACTAGTACCTACCAACCTCGTGGTTTTTTCATATTTGACATTTTTATAAATAAACTTTTTTTAATGGTGTAAGTTGTTATAGGTACACTAATACCTACCTATATAATTATACCTATTATCACTTAACTATCTTTAAATTATTTTTTATAACTTAAAAATATAGATATTAGGCATTAGCCACAGAATCTATTATTGCATCTAATCTATTCTGTGTAGGTATTTACTCTTTATCCGGGCTTGAAACCGCTTCCGGAAAATAGGTTACGACTATCACTACGGCGTCCATAGGATTTGGAAAATTTGTTTAAACCTGTAACCAGTTCTTAGAGTCTTTAAAAATTTTAAATAGTGGTAATCTACAACTACATATTGAGCAGTGTTGGGAAAGTTTCAGTTCCTTAACATTTTTTTTACGATCTCAGCGGTTGTCAATTGTGTTTTTTGTGGAAAATTTTTAAACCTAAAATAACCAGCTAATTTGTATATTCAGTGGCGTAGCCAAGATTATCAAATGGGGGGTGTTTTAAGTATAGATTAAAACCAAGTTTTTACAGTTTTCGTGTATAAATAAATTTAGTGTTCAGGACTTGACTTGTTGCACTAAAAATTATCGAAATATGCATTCGAAATTCTCAAAATATGCTTAAATATATGTACTATGTAGCAACATGTTTATATATTATTTTTGAAAAATCATAAAACATATTGCAATTTTAGTAATAAAAAACTAAAAAATAAGTAGGTATATAAACCTGATAAATAAATAAATAACAACTTTATTTTTAAAAATATTGGCATACAATAGGTACCTACTAGGTTAATAAATAAGTGAACACGTACCTATATCTATGATGTTCATTTCTTCGTACAATCTACAATCTAGATGTCAATTAATAATTATAGATTAAGCACAGTTTTGTCACAAAGAGACTTATGAAATCTTACATATGCGAACATAGGGCCAACTGTAGCCAAGCTCCACCAACAACTTTAACAGCCCTCCGCCCATCCCAAACATTAACTTAATTTTTTTAAGCTTATTCAATTTTATAATAGTATGGTATTGTATTATAAAAGGCTTCGGCCTCCCCAAATCTCAAAATTATCACCTATTGTACCTAACCAAACATAATCATTTTTTAAATATTTTTCAATGTTATCCAAATAAAATTTTTTTGTGTACATTTAAGTTAAAAAATACAAAAATATGCAAATTCAAACTTTGTATTCAATTTCGCCATTTCATAAGACAAATTTATAATTTGCAAGCAGTCCCGAACCCTATAAACAATATATTTATTAGGAGGGAAAATGTCAATGGGGGAGGGTTTAAACACCCAAACCCCCCCTGGCTACGCCACTGTTATATTCATTATAATAAAACTAAATTTTTACTTCAAAAACTAACAGAAAGTTGCAAAAAATAGGAGTTTCTAAGAAGCACCAGATTTTTAACAAAAATGATTTGGTTTATTTGTTTAAATGTTGGGATCACGGTATATTATAGATGCTATGTAGTAATTTAATATTTACTAGTGGCTGACGAAGTGATACCAAATTACCAAGGTCCAACACTAAATATATTCTAGAAAAAATTATTATTAAAAAACTTTATTTTTTTTTTTTTCATAATTTGAGGAACTGAAATTTTTGTACAAGTTCCTTTTAAATAGGAACTCTTTCCCGTTCTTCGCTCCAAGCTTCACTCCTATAAAAGGAACGCGTTCCTTCCCAACACTGATATTGAGTAATATAATAGATATGTTTTTTTTTATTTTAAGATAAACATTAAAATTTAAAAAAAATTAAAATTAAACTTAATAACAAGTTTGGATTAAGGGGGCACGGTCCCGGGGCCCATTGAACTTGGGAGACCATCATTATCCCTAAAATATATTTTTTAACGCGTCCAATACAGTTTTCAAGAAAAAAAATTATTTAAGTAGGTATAGGTATAGTAGGTAAATTATTATTAATAATTAGGGCCCGGATTTTTATGCAAATGCATAAAAATATTAAATGATTAAATGATTAAATATCTTGATGTTTCGTAAAACGTAGATTCTACTGTTAATTTTTTTTTTTGCATATTTTTGCATATTTGCATCAAAAATCAAAATGCATAATAATTGCATATTTCGGGGTAGTTACATAAAATGTGCATATTTAATAAATACTTAATAAAATATTTTAAATTTTACTCAAAGTTTGATATACATGCCGATTTTGCCCGATCGCTGACGTTCCTGACAAATATAATTCGACCGAATAAAACAAAATATTTAATTTTATTTATATTATTTAAGGATAACTCGATCAAAAATGAACTTTTGATAATTCTATCAAATTTCCAATGCATAACAGACACTTTAACGTATCTAGAAAAATCGGGTGTCAATCTTGGAAAAAGTCTATAATTGGTTCAAAATGTAGAAAAATAAATTGAGTGAAGGAGGACGAGGTATTGAATTTGCTAAAGTAAAACTATCGGAAGTATTATCAAAAAATCCCGGATTATCACAAATCAAAAAAAATTTCTGAATTTATAAGCGGAGAAATAAGAAACGATAATGAAGACCTTGCAGAGTTGTCACCAGAAGATATTTCTTGTTTCAAATGTGCACCCGTTGTGTCAGCAGACGTGAAAGAAGATTTCGAAATACAAGGTGATGCTATGCGACAATCGTAGAAAATTTCAATTTGATAATTTAAAAGCACATTTTGTTACATCATGTTGGTACTCATTCAATAATTATTAATTAATACACTTTTTTATGCTTTACACACATTTTAAAAAATGATATTTAAATTGTATTTTTTTTCACTTATACTATATTTTTTAATTTTTTAATTTTTTTTAAATTTTAATTTTTTAAACAATAATTTTTTTTGCATATTATTTGCATATTTTTGAATTGTTGAGTGCATATATATGTGCATATTTAACAAAAATGTTTGCATAAAAATCCGGGCCCTATTCATGACTTATCAATTATCATCATACATAGTCACCAATCAGAACACAGAGTCATATATAAATAAAATTAAAATTAGTAGTTTGGTCTATTATTTTTATAGATTAAAAACATAATAAGTAAATTCAATTTTTCTCCCCAAATGTTTTTTAAAACATTTTTGAGAAGAACAAATAATTATAACGTTAATTATTTACGTTCTATTCCTAAAAATAAGAAATTGATTCACCTTCCTATTCCTTTAAAAAATAAAGGAATTAATTCCTTCATTCGTTTCTCTAAAAAGGAATCAATTCCAGGAATCGTTCCTTAACAACACTGATAATCCCTATAGGTAATTATATATTTAATTCCAGCTGTTATAGTCTGAGAATTGTATTGTCAGTGGCGGCGCCAAGCTATTTACTAGACGTCTGCAATATTTTGTCAATGGTAAATGGTGGGAGGCTTACGATGTTTGAATATTATTATTATCATTCCACGGCTCCACTTAATAAAAATGAATTCCCCTCTGGCTTCACCTACTAATTTCTATTTTTTATATAAGTACTTTGATTATATCTAGGTACCTATACTACCTACCACAATTCTATCATGTTAAATATATTATATTATCTATATTATGAGAATGAGATTATATAATACATCAATACAATATTATACACATATAAAAATGTTGGTAATATTTTAATTTAATTTAAATGTAGGTACCTATCAACATACAGGTGGGACAAAAAAAAACAAAGGGTCTTTCCACTCCCTTCCTCTACACCACAGTGAAGCGCCACCACTGCTGCAGTGTATGGTAGAATGGTGCTTTATTAATAAATTACTGCGAATTGCGATATCCAATTTTCTTGCTCTCATTCTAAATATTTTAACTTTGTCAACATTTAAATAATAAATGTATATAGTGGCTATTTCTAGCATTTGTTTTTATAGTATCTAAAGAAGTAACAATAACTATAATTTATTAGGGTATAGGTACTAGCTACCAACTCTTACTTAACTCGAGTTACTATTTACAAATAATTTACATCCCTATTTTTTTAATTGTAGTTTGCCGACGAGAAAGATAATAGAGAAGAACCTATAAATTATAATACGACTCACGAACTTTGAAAGGTGGGAATATAAATAAATAAGTAGGTGGGTTTTTCTGGACAATATATTATTTTATATACATAACCATATAAGTCGATCGATAAGTATTTTGTAAGTATTTAATACGTAGGTAAGGATTCCTACAAAAATAAAAAATACAAAAAGTCTACTTCGTGTCAAGGTTGCATGTATATTTCTTATCAAACTCGGTAAATTTTTCATAGAAGCCTAATTGATTTTTTTGTATATAGCCGCGGCTAGTGCCTAGTATAGCTTTATAGTACGATTAGTAGGTACCTACTATTTCAAAAGCTCATGTCATATTTTTTAGCATTTTAATAGTCTTAAACACCTCACTGATACATGTACATAATATACAGGTAATTTATTGATTTCCATTTCCTACATTTTAAGAGTAAGTACCTAACCTTTATACTATTATCATATTAACGAATATTGTATTAAAAATTAGCACAACTTTTACAGGGAAAAAAATCTGTTGACTCAGTAAGTACGAAATATTTTATCATGTAAATACTAAATTGTAATATTATGAAAGAGGCAGGTTGGTATTTGTTATAAATTATAATATAATATTATGCTTACCATGCATTTACTTATATAATCAAAATCATTTCATTTGTTTCCGTACAAAATAATATAAACTATATTGGCCTAGTACACTGTATGCTATCAATTGTTTCCGTTGCTACGGGAGGTAAAAATCAATAATAATGGGACACATATTAGCATATTGTTTTTAAACAGTAATATTTATATATTGAACATTATACTTTATTAATTTACTGTACAATTAATATTTTATTACCTATCTTATTAAGTCTTCTACATATTACATAGGTAACTGTAATTGTATTTTATTTGGAAATTTTTTATCATATCTAATGAGTAAAGATCAGAATGAGTCCGTTTTACATTCTAATAATGGTCCATATCCTGAGTATGTGTATATTATTACATGCTAATGTAACTAACTAATATGTAATTTTTTTTATTTATTCATTGCTTATTAGAGAAATTGTTGGGCAATACATAATGGAATTGCCAGGATTTGGTAACAAAAAAATAAACAGTACTCAGAACCACCAGCGTAAGAAGAAGAAAGTTTTAAAACCGATACGTTTACATACATTGTCGGCTACCAGAAGAAGACAATGTAAGTTAATTATTTAACTCTAGTTGTAATACTTGTATGGAATTAATTTTGTTCAGCAATATTTTGACAGGCACATCAAATACACCATATCAAACCACTTATACTAGCCATACTGGAAACCAATCAAACAGATCAAATGTCAATAGTTTACTAATTAACGATCATATATTGCGTATAAAAAAACTAGAAAATGAACTGACTGAAGCACATATGAAAACACGTGTGAGTTTATATAAAATATAAAACCATACTTAAAACAATAATCAATATACATGTTAATAATTTAGGAACTGATCGTAGAAAACCGTTTATTGAAAACATTAGAGAAGCGGCACGAAAATGCATTATCTATGTATGAAGGTAAACAAGCCAAGCTACCACAAGTAATTAAATCATATGAAGAGGAAATACGCACATTAAAAAGCCAAATACGTCATATTAAAATTTCATTTAAAGAAATGGAAAATAGATATAAGTCACAGAACATTGAATTAATATCCTTACAAAAACAGTACAAACACCTTTTAGGTTTATCTCAGAATAAACAGCTTAGTAAAAAAGAAAAACTATCAGATCAATTAGAAGAAGCACAAAGTACAATAAAAAAACAAGATGATAAAATTTTGGTAAATCTTTATTTTGTACAATAATTAATAAGTAGTTATAAATATGTTTTTTACTTTATATTTTAGAATATTATGAAAAAATTAGAACTTCAAAATAAATCTCATAGGTATCATATAAATGTAGAACATATTAAAATCAAAGAATTACAACATGAAATCAAACGTTTAGAAGATGAAAACAAAAATCTAAGATCATGTTTGGATAAACTTAAGAATAAAAATCAAGGTTCAAGACAAAGTTTTACAAAGGGAATTACTGAAGACTCAATAAGCATAGTATCTCGGTAAGTAAATCTAGTATTTTATTTGTAAACCTTAATATATTTATAAATTAAATAGTGCACTAAAGCCTATACCAACAATACATGATGGACAAGGTGATGAAATAGATGAATCTTTTTACAAAACTAATGGGTCAATATCCCTTAAACCAGAATCATTCCATGAAGATCGTGAAGAAAACGGTAGATATTCAACAAAAAAATACCAAATTAATACAACTAAGCAGATAAAAAAGAATATAATAAAACCATCTAGTACTTTGATAAATAAAGAATCATACTCATCAATAACACCGAGCAGTATGTCTTGGGTAAACAATGATCTGGCTAAGTTGACAAAAGTAAATACTTAAGAGATAGTAAATCACGGTACTTATAGAAGATAACTTATAAGTTATAAGTTTTCATAGGCATAGTTTTACAAGGTCTTGCACTCTTGCCACTCTAGCTTTAGATCTGAAAATAATTCTAGACAATATAATTAATAATATATATAATTTATATGTTATCTCCTATAATCATAGGCGCAAATAGGGTGGGGCTTGGGGG
>NC_042494.1:22148493-22151830 GCF_005508785.2 Acyrthosiphon pisum
AACTTATAAGTTATAAGTTTTCATAGGCATATTTACAAGGTCTTGCACTCTTGCCACTCTAGCTTTAGATCTGAAAATAATTCTAGACAAAATAATTAATAATATATATAATTTATATGCAGTCCTGTAAAGTATTTAAGTAAAAGTATTTGAGTAAAAGTATTCAAATACTTTTTTAAGTATTGAATAACTTTTTAAATACTTTCAGCATGAGTATTCTGAATGGTATTTTAAATACTTTTTTTTGTATTAAATACTTTTTGGTATTGAATACTTTGGCTTTTTATTTCGAACATTTAATTTTCATTCCAAATAATTGGTTGGAAAAATATTATTGTCAACTACAATAATATAATTATAGTTTTATTTAATATTCTGTGTGAAAACCAGATTTCTAAAAAAAGTTATTGAATATTGAATAACAATATTCCCTTTAAAACTATTAGATTACCTACTTCCTATGTGTTTATATCACGATAATTGGAAACCCACTTTAAAACCAAAAGTATTTGAAAAGTATTCCAAATACATTTTCAAAGTATTTGAGTAGTATTTGAAATACTTTACAATTAAAGTATTTGAGTAGTATCTTAAATACTTAAAAAAAATGTGTTTGAGTATTTACTCAAGTACTTTTTAAAAGTATTCTTTACAGGACTGTTTATATGTTATCTCCTATAATTGTGTTACAGTAAAGTACAGTAAATAAATATTTATTTTATTTTAGGCAAGTGAATCAGAACTATTAAAAACTGTAAAAAATGATTTTGAAAAAAAAACTGCTGCTTTCAACCAATTACCAGGAACCTCCATGTCTAGAGCACAAAAAGACATACTTTTAGCAAAATTAAATCAAGTCAGTGAGGATCAAGACAATCATGAAAATTATTTTAAATCAAAACTATTAAAGCAGCCAATTAATAAAAGATACTCATCATCATATGATTCTGATAATATAAGTGGTGAATCTTCTAACAGTGATAGTTCACAAGAATAATCAAATATTAATTAAAATATGTGTTATACCTATATGTAATGTTAACAATAAATATTTTTTTTACGTTTCATAATTAGTTTATTCAATTTTCTTCATGTTTAGATATATTCACAGAGTCTGCCAATAATTTAGTTAATTTGTCTTCTAATTTCCTTATCTCTTCAGTACAAGACTGAAACTGAAAATTCAAACATATATGTAAATATATAATTATATATTCCATACCTTAAAGATGAACAGAATATAAAATAAATAGTATAGTATAGGTACCTACCTCTCTTTCAGCGGAGTAAAGTTTTTCAGACATACTATTGAATACAGTGTCTGCTGCTACTGTATAAGACATAAGTGCGTTTGACCTTCCAAGTTGTAGCGCACAATCCATAGCACTAATAGAATCCTTTAAATTAAGATAAATGGTGTATAAAATTATAAAAATGTATAAACATTTCAAAATGTATAAACATTTCAAAATGTACTAACTAAATAAAATGATTTTGCATTTGCAATATCATATCGAGACTCCAAAACATCATTTTCTAATTTGTCATTAAACAAATCATTGGGTTCCAATAAATCCATACACCTCATTAGTGAATCTCTTTCGAACAAAAAAAAAGAAAAATATATTTAACAGTGATATTATAATATTTATAATTCTACCTAGGATATGCAACTAATGGCACTGTGTTTTCAAATTTAGAATTAAGTACAAGAAAATAAGCAAATAAAAAATACATTCTAGGATAATCCAGCTCGTTGGACTTTTAAATTTTGAAAACTGCCACTTTGGTAAGTTGAGTTGTCAAACAACTCTGGTATAGACCGGAATAGAGGTACCTACTTGTACTTCTTAGATGCATCATTAAGTGCAACTAGTGCTATTGTAATCATCTGACAAGAACAATTTACTGAAATAGTACACGTTTGTTGTAACAAATGCTTATGGGTCAGTTGTTCGGCTATTTGATTCAATTCTATGACTATTGGTTGTTCCCTCGGTTGTTTCACCTTATCAGGGTTAGTGGTTTTTGTTTGACAATAGGCTACTCCTAAAGCCAAACGACGCCAGCCAAGCAATCTGGAACACTTGTTCTATTCAAAAAATTTAATTATTGAAAAAAAAAATGTAATTGGCAAAAAAATTACCATGATAAATGATCTGGAAAAATAATTCAAAACCTAATTTCTTTTAACTGGTTACTATTGTCTTAAATATTTCACGATGTCTTATGATGCCGGCACAGTCAATGATACTTGACACTATCCAAAATTCTAATAAAATGTTCAGCTCAACCTAGATGTTAAAGCTATAAACTATTTATTCGTGGATTTAACATAATATTATAATGCCCTGAAAAAAAGTATAAGTTTCAATACATGAGATTAATATGAAGTCTTGTATAAAAAAATGGAAACAGAAAATATTTTTATGGTAATGGAAAATTGAACTTGAACCCACTGACATAGATAAGGATAAACTATACTATGCTATAGTATATTCTTATTTATCTCAGTGTCAACTGTCAAGAACATGATTTCCAAATTCTACGCAGCTGTTGGCTATCTATGTGTGTTTTATCTATGCTTGAAGCCAATCGTCCTATGGCGTAACCTATAGGGTTGGGCAATGTTTACAAATTGATGTTATCAATCTTCTAATATTGATAACAGATTGTAAACATTGCCCATTTGCCCAACCTTTGGCTTCAAAAACCCATACAGAGTAGAATATAGAATCGGGCATCTAGTACCGTAGGACGGGGTGAAGTGAACCGGCTGGTATGAAGTGGCCCATTCTCATTTTTTTGAATGTTTGTCATCATAACTGTGACATAGTTTTATCCAAATTAATTTAATCAATTATACACCCAAAACAATATGTTACCGATCAATTTTTGATACTAATAAGAACAATACGTAAAAAATATGTCATCAAAATAATTTTGATATCAAAACTACTTTTTTGTTTTTATTTGGAAGTCTTTAAAAAGTCATTAATATCTCAAAAGTAAGCAAATAAATTGAAAATGTTCACTCTTAATAATCTTATCAATAAGTTCATATAAATTTATTATTTCAATCATAATTGTAAATTTGTTGTTATTTAGTTTTTGGCGAAACAATTTATAGACAATTTTAAAAACGTCTGGTGAATCGGACCCCCTCAAAACACCAAGAAGTAACAGGAAAAATTATAATTGTTGCTATAATTTTGAAGTACACTGAACAAAATTTAACACTGAGAGTTAAATCTTTGAAAGTAAAATCAAATTTCTTTACGAAAATGATTAAATAAAAATTTTATATTTCTAAATTTAGCTTATTGCATATACAGGG
>NC_042494.1:22152981-22154012 GCF_005508785.2 Acyrthosiphon pisum
TGTACAGCGGAGTGCCATCCACTCGGTGGTTTTTTTTTTATTTGTTTGGCGTATGCCTGGTCTATGTATGGAGTAAGAACCCCGTAAAGTATTTATCGATATATTTAACCGTACCTATACGCAATTTTTCTTTACAGGGCCCAGATGCTTGCCTTTTATTATAGTGTGAACAGGGCGCTATAAATTATAATAGTACAAGTTTCAAGTAATAAATAGGAGGAGGTTTTTTTGGATTAATTGTGTTAGGTACTGCAAGTTGAGTTAGGTTTTTATCTCTCCTTAAAAACAATGGGCTCAGACGAGGCCACGAGGGCCCCACTCACCCACCCTGCTGCAGCGGCTCCGCTGTTGGATTCAGCGATCATGAAAATGTTACATACAAAAATATGTATGATTTATAATACTATACTTTAGACTTCTACTTATACCAATTATATGTATATATACCTAATAAAATATTAAACAACGATAAAGATTTTACATTTACTTTTGAATGTTTACGTGAATAATATTACGAATAGGCAGTGGCGAGCCGAAGTGGTCAATTTTGACGCAGTTGCATCAACTTTTCAAAGGGGGCGGTGCCACCCCGTGACTGTGGCACAGAATTACATGCTAAAGCCTGACCTCTTGGTTCTTTTGATCACATTTTATTAACATCATAACTTTGTTATAAGTAAAAATATGATGGTGGTGGTAAGTACATAATTATGAAAATGCGTCATTTAAAATTGAACTTCTGCAGCCCGCCACTGCGAATAGGTATATAGGTAGCTTATGGATTTGTCTTCAAAGTTAAAATTCTATAGGCAATATAAATATAATTTTGGTTTTCGTAATTTTGTTTCTATGTAATTAATAATTATTATTTATTATTTTGTAGTTTAAAATATTTCAATAATTTCATAGTTTATTAATTAACGAATGATTCCCCTCGTTAGGCTTTGCGTTCATATTATACGTAGTGATTTTTAAGTACCTATACCCGCTCTATTTTTTTATTTAAATTGTACATATTATATTCAAATTCT
>NC_042494.1:22154062-22160848 GCF_005508785.2 Acyrthosiphon pisum
ACCCACTTGTAACCTACTGTACAGCAGAGCGACATCCACTTACCCACCTTTTTTTTATTTTATAATTTTAATTTTAATAATTTGTATACCAACTAATACCGCTAGTTATTATTATAATGTTGTGAATTAAGCTGTACAAGTTGCTGCATGCCTTAGAACTTTAATTTTCAAAAAATGTGGTTCAAGCAGTAAAATAATTGAACTACTTTCCTGGACAATTTCATAAATACGATTTGGAACCTTTTCATTCTAGACCCACAAATTTGTTATTATTTATTATATCCTGTAAGTTGAATTGATATTATTATTTTGTATTCGTTTCTATGGTGATAAACACAACGTTAGAAATTAAAATCCCATTTTAGCGGTTTTTCGTAATATGTCGGTGGTTTAATGTACCATATTGATCCAATTTGCTAAAATATAAGGTACTATATGTTGAAATCGAAGCACTCCTTCTGGTAGAGATTTTGTAAAGGATAAAAAAAATTAAACACTATTGTAAAACCACTAGCTAGTCGCTCCACTTAGAATATAAAATAATTTTTGTTTGTAATGATTAATAAATATGTTTATTTAGTCGTATGCTGAAAGAGTTGGAAAACGAAACAAAGAAAAAGAAAATGGAAGTAGTTCCGAGGTGTAGAGCTCGATCAGCATCAGCATCACGGCCAAAGCTCAGACAATACATACCAAATGAGGTAGGTAATCGTAAATTATAAACAGATTAATTTAAAATAAAAGTTATAGTTTCATGTAAAAATACGAATATGGTGATCATTCAACCGTGTAGATAATTAATAATTAATAATATTTATTGTTATAGTTGTGTTTAAAATATATTAATATGCCTTTGATTAAACTATATCTAAGTATACTATATTTAAGAATTTAAATACAATAAAGCAATTTATATAATTCTTCTTATTGAAATTCAAATGAGCAATGGATTATTATGAAAATATTTTATTATTATAGATAAAATAACAAGCTGTAAACATATGAATATAATATACAAATTTAAGGATTTTAAAATAAACTTAATTGTTTTACATGAATATGTTTAAAATAATATCGTTAAAAATACTAGTTAATTCTTAAAACTTTTGTTACAGAATGCACCATTGGCAAAACGTTTCAACCGTGTCGGTCAAGGCAATCGATGTACAAGCCGATATGAAATTTATAACTCAACTACTAGACCGTTTGGGAAAAGTTACCGAGAGATGATAACTTCATCTGATGTTAAGATAAATCAAGAATCCACTGATACCAATGAAAGTAGTTCCGAGTCAACTCAAAGCGCATATGTAACTTGTAGTTCAGAAGTTGAAACATTAAATATAACTGGATTTCAATGTGTAGATGAAAATGCAACTAAACACCAAGTTACTTTGCAAACTACAATAAGTGAAGATATAACAGAAGCAAGAAATTATAATGTTAAGCCTAATGACCATGCTAAGGTAATTGAAGAAAAGTTTAAATCAACCGAAATAGTGAAAAAAGCGGACGAAAAGCGTCTAATGTACAAAATGCCAACAACATCTACTTGGAAAACTTATCAAGAGGAGCAGCTGACTTATGAACCAGAAAATCAACAAGTTCACAAGGAAGTAGTTACTAGATCTAGAAGTTTATATAATCTGCAAGATGAACCTGTCGAGGTATTATTAAACAAGCCCCCGGCATTAATAAAAGCAACATCAGAAAACCATTTGTTTAAAAATAACATAAAACAAAAACCAATAATAATACAAACAACCCCCTCCCAAAAATATAGCAGTGCCGTTAATTTAACTCTTGAAAAAGATTCCACAAAATCCAACAAAAACATTAAGTATAAATCTCAATCTGATCTATGTGCAGACATTGAAGAACCAAAAAAACTTGAAAGACCCAAATCAATGGACTTCCTTATTCACAAAGAAAATAAATCACACGCAGAAACATTAAAAAAACATTTTTATTATCACCCTCTTAAGCCAAATAAAAAACTCAATGATAATGAACTACCAGATCCAGATAAAGTACTAAGCACAAGGCAATTATTTCAAAAAGAACTAAAAATACCATTACCACCGAGCATGAATAATCAAAATCCAAAAACAGGACCAAGGCCAACGCAAGAAATACGAGTTATTCCAGAAACATACAAATCAAAACTTAAAAAATGTGTGTCCGTCGACATGGGGACAAGTATACATAATAGATGGACGGATAGCGGAAGCATATCGTCAGGAGTTGGTAGTGAAGCGAGCTTTGACACAGAATCATCTGAGACAAATCCGCGGGCTGACGGGTACAGTAGTGACGACGAAGACTATTTAACAGACAAAACAACCGTAGAAATAGTTGGAAGACCGGTATCAGCTGAAATACTCAATAAAATCAGAAAGTTTGGAACCAGTGTTACTTATTATGGAGGTAAGGTAATATCCAGCACCAGAGGAGAGGTATGTAGTCCTATGACAATGACCATTATGGATGAAATAAGACATCAAAAAGAAGAAAATGTAAAACTTAGACTAATAAAAAGTAATAGCTGTGGAAGTAGAATTGAATTAATGGAAGAACCCAAACGAGGTGAAAAACAAGTAGAAGCCATACAAGAAGAAGAAGAAGAAGAAGATGAAGATGAAGAACAAAGGGGAACACCAAGTCCACGAACAACAGATGACAATTTGTCAAAGCTTTCAAGCGCATCATCAGACGATATGTCATGGAAAGCTTTAGTAGTAATTAGACAAAAAATGAGTACCATACCAGTATTTGACATGGAATTTGAAGAATTTGAAATATTAGATGATAAAAATAATTAAAACTTTAATGATTGATTTCACAAAAAAAGTTTTTGTATTATTATTATTGTTATTTGAATATAATACAAAACATATTAATGTTGTCAACACTTTTTTAATTTTAGCTAGCAGTAATGAGCAGATAGGTATTCTTTATATAAAAAAAATCGTTTTATTTTAATTATATCTGATAAAATTGTTATATATATTAATATGGCACGCTTAGTCAGTTAAACGGTTAAGATTATATTAAAGTATATCTATGTTAATATTTTTCATCATTTTTGCTTATCCAAATAATATTCTACATTCATATAGCGGGTTGATTTATTTTTAATACTTGTAAATATAAGTAAAATATATTATAGGTAATTACATGCTAATTATATCTATACAAATGTGTCTTTAGAAATAAAATTTAAAAAACGAAAGATTTTAATATTTTGATTATAAATAACACATTTAATGTCTAAATAAAAATATCTTTAGTGCAAATTGTATATTGTTCTATTCTAATATTAGCATCTAAAGTTTAGATAAAGCTTTAAATAAAGCATTTAAATGGACATTTTTACAGAAAATCAGTTTTCAACTTAAAAGATTTTCTTATTTTTATTTAATCCAAACAACCAAATAACCATATATACTTGAAAATGTTACCAAATATTTAAATAAACATTTCATATAAATTATATCATGGAATATTTTTAAAATATTTAGATTCTTTTTGAGCTGAACATTTTTATTTTTTTTTTTCTATAAATCGTGGGTCTAGAATGAAAAGGTTGTAAATCGAATTTTTTTCAAAGGTCACTTTTTAACTAAATTGATTTAAGAATGCAAAGACGTATCTTTTATGCTAATATTTGTGATTATACGATCATTATTGACAATTTTTTAAAAGTAAAAGAGTTCTAAATCACCCAAAAATTAAATTATAAACACAATTTCTAAGCATTAATCTGAAAAGGATTCAGCTAACAATAATAAAAATGAAAAAGTTCTAATTAAATATATTTATTTTTATTTTAGGATGAAAAGGTTCTAAATATTCTAATATTGTAGAACCTTTTCATACTAAAAATGTTATGATTTGTATTTTATTAATTTCTACATCAACCAATACAGCAAATTATTATTATAATGTTGTGAATTAAACTATACAAGTTTCTGCATGCCTTAGAAGTTTAATTTTTTAAAAATGTTGTTCAAGGTGTAAAATATTTGAACTCAAACCTAAAAATTGCTCTCCTGTACAATTTTATAAAAACGATTTAGGACCTTTTCATTCTAGACCCACGACTAATGTAAATTAAACATTTTTCGATCGGTTAAAAAGCTTGAATATTAAAATAAAAGGATCCTAGTACATTTTTATTATAGTTAATTTAAATTATTAACTATACTTAGGTACCTAGGCATTATTTTTGTTTTATAGAAATTTGAAGTTCAAACGTTGACAAAATGTCTCTTCGAAGCAACAATTTTAAATAAGAAGAATTATAAAAACCATTTTCATTTAACCAACATTATGAAGAGTTAAATATTTTTCAATGGTTAGAAAATAAAAATATATTAATTTATCATTATAAAAAAATTATTAAAACAATAGTTCTGTTGAAAAATTAATATTTCTAAAAAATATTTTATGTAGGTACTAGGTACAGTGTACCCCATACAATATCTGTGTTTCAGTAACTATTGAATTCATTGTTAATAATCGTAGATTTAACCCTTATTACTTAAACACACAAACTATAAATTACATTAATTGTTATCAATTTACATTTAAGGTTCTGTAAGTGGTAATTAAGTTAATACACCTATAATATTATTCAACTTAATGTGTTATTATAAATAAATTATAGTAGGTGTAGGTACATTATATTATAAATGTGTTCAAAAATATATGTCTGCACGACTGAGTCAGATTATACATACATTACGCCTATAGCATTTTTAGATTCTTAGCGAAGCAATGAATGTGTTGATATTACAATGTTATATAGTACATAGTTGGAACTTTGGGGGGTCAAGTGTAAACATTTCCCAGTAGTTTTCAAAAGCGCCGTGAATAACAAAAGAAAAATTAAGGAAAACGGGAAATTTCGAGAAAATCGATTTTGGTTTTTGGTGGCACTCTTAAACAAATGACCGTAGGTATATATGAAATTTTGACTGAATGTTTATATAAGCATTTTCTATACACTATAACATTTTCCAAATATTTTGACTTATTTTGAGCACTTTACTGACATTTTCAGTTTCCATTTTTTTTAGTTTTTTTTTCTATAAATATCAATACAATTTTATTTGTTGGTTAAAAATCTTGAAATTTTAATAGAAGGCTTCTAGTAGATTGTTCCAAAGGCAGATGGAAAAAATTAAAAATCCATGCTCACATTTTTTTTTTCATGAACATTTAAAGTTCAAATATTGACAAAATACGTAAAAATGACGAATGTTTGCAAATTATTTTGAGTTAAAAATTCATAAAAATTTTTCTTTATAAATCTAAGATTTGATAATGTAATATAAGGTTATTCATAAGTTTGTCTATCTTTATCAAACAAAAAAATGTCTTCAAGCAAATCAAATTAAATTTCTATGAGCGTTTGAAGTTCGTATTTTTACAAGATTGGATATTCACTCGATTTTTCATGAAGCAATTTTGTTATTTTATTGTTTTATAATATTTATTATATTTCATTTTCTATACACCATACAATTTTTAAAATATTTTGACTCTTTTTGAGCTGTATACTGATATTGTCAGTTTTCAATTTTTTTAGTTTTTTTTTTCTATAAATATCAATCAAATATTATTTCTTGGGTAAAAAAGCGTGAACATTTAATGCAAGGCTCCTGATATAATGTTTAAAAGAAAAATATTAAAAATCGATCCTCACAATTTTTTTTTTTAAACATTTAAAGTTCAAATTTTGACAAAATGTATCAAATTAAAAATGTTATAATTATTTTACATTCTGAGGGAAATGATGAATGTATTGATTTTACAATGATGTGTGTTTTATTATTTTTTTATTTTTTTATTTTTGTGTCTGTCATCACCTTTTAGGACAGTAAAAGTGCTTGGATTTCCTTCAACAGTACCTTTTCTGATAGGAAAGTGAATCTAGTTGGTACTTTGGGGGGGTCAAAAGTAAAATTTTTCCAATAGTTTTCAAAAGCGCCGTGAAAAACAAAAGAAAAATTAAGGAAAACGGGAATTTTTACGCAAAATCTGTTTTCGAGAAAATTGATTTTGGTTTTTGGTGTAACTTTAAAACGAATGACTGTAGATACTTGAAAATTTCACTGAATGTTTATATTATAATTTTCTATACACGATAAAAATTTGAAAATAACTTGACTCTTTTTGAGCTGCTTACGGACATTGTCATCTTTCAATTTTTTTAATTTTTTTTTCTATAAATATCAATAAAATTTTATTTGTTTGGTAAAAATGCGTGAAAATTTAATGCAATATTGTTACAATAGCAATTTATTGTAAAATACTAAAAATACATAGGCACACATTTTTTTTTATAAGCATTTGAAGTTGACATTTTGACAAAATTTATCAAATTTAAAATTGAATAATTATTTTGAAGTTAAAAATTTATAAAATGTTCAACTTTTATATCCAAGGATTGAAAATTTAAAACAAGATTTCACGTAAATATTTAATTCTGTTACCAAAAATTCTAAGAAATACATAAGCACAGTTTATTTTTATAATCATTTTAAGTTCAAATTTGGACGAAATTACATATTAAAAAACCTGGAATAACTATTTTAGTTATTTTGTTGTGATTGTATAATATTACTAATTGTGGGTACTTGAAACTTCTAAAGTATACTATTATATATCTATGATAGTACCACGGTTTGTTGTTGATGTATAACGCGTTACCTAATGGATATTGTGATATGATTAATTTGGAATTTATTATTGATACCTATTATAGGTCAATTTTTTTTT
>NC_042494.1:22160948-22169046 GCF_005508785.2 Acyrthosiphon pisum
AGTAGCGACAAAACGATTCGGCGGAAATTTTATTGCGTCCTCAACTACAGCAGCTAGTGCACCTACGGCGGAAAGTGTAGTCGGATACGGCGACGGAGTTCTGTGTCGAAACAGTTTTCACAGTTCAACCTTGTGTGTGTGTGTGTGTATTGTTTGTGAAAAAACAAAAAAATATACGCTAGTTCCTTGATTTTTGAACGTAAAACCTTTTGGAGAGTCCCGTGCACACGCAGCAAACACGCGCGCACAAACACCTTACCACTTTAGGGTCCAAAATGGTGAGAAAAAAAAATAATAAGACTCGCTGAGAACAGAACGCCGTTAGTGATGAAGTGGTGGACTGTGCGAAAGAGAAATGAACGAACCCATTATTGTTATTATTGTCGTGGTAATAAAAGCGTCGATCGGTATATTTTTAAAGAATATATATAGTATAATATAATATATATACACATCAAATCCGTCCAGATCAATATTGATATTAAACCATGGCGGGTTTTATACAAACACGACCGTGCAGAGGACTTAAAACCAGACTGGCTGGATATAACGTGTATATATATATATATATAACCATGTAATATGTATGTATGAAGTCGTGCCCGTCGATTCTTATATTATTGTCTTTTCGGGAGATACTTCTTCGACTTTGCACCTCGTTTCACGGAGGAAAACCCCATATGTGCCAGCAGTGCACTTGTGTACGCCGTATAAAAAATGTAAAGCTGCATCATATTACGATGCGGTCACCGAAAGAACAACAAAATTCTACCATGGACGGAAAAAAAATCAGTGATAAATAAAATACGAGAGAAATAATATATTATTATTATACAGTAAATCGAACAGATTCTGAATTTCGTATCGAAATATAAGAATGTGTTTAATGTTTAAGTCGGTTTTTTCCCGTCGATACTTTTATTGCGCAAACTTCGTCACACATGATGGTCTGAAAACAAATAATAATAATAGTGCGACAGTGTTGCCGAGTACCCATCCAACAGATAACCTTCTCATCATGACCACTGCTGTAGAGTGTACACAAAACGACCGATATTGTTGGACATTGAAATAATATATTCACCGTTATGATTGAAAAAAAAAGTGTCTTAAGGCCCTGGTCGATATCTAAGCGGGTGAGATAATCATAATTTGCAATAGGTAAATTAATACAGCACTTTGAAAGCACACGACCGATTATGGTTTCCTCGACGTCGCCTCGATGAATTTAATTAAAAACGAACTTCGATATGATAACCTGCATTCTGACATTCAAAGCGCACTAGCTCTACAACTTGGAAAAGTATGGGATGATATTAAGTTTTAGCATTTCAATTATTGTACATACTATTTGAGTAAGCGCGCAGTGATACTATTTAAAAACGAGAGTTTTATCAGATACTTTATAAAAATTAATTTTAATTTTTCCAACGTTGTCTAGGGTACTTTTAATATCAAATAATTCCGTGTGTTTTGAACATGTTCCGGGATTGCCCGCACTGGGAATAATAGTGATTTCTAAGTGCATATTTTGTATATTATTTTGTTTGCATGCACGTGTGTATGCGAATGCAAGTCAAAAACTACAACTAAAGTCGTTATTATATGAACGTGATAACCTCAAAACGTAATAATTTATAGAACCGTGGTACCTAGTGTTTAAATAAGAACCTTATTAATATTTAGAAAGAAATTTTTGTACTCCACGATTATATTGATATGGATGTGTTGAAAAATGTTCCAAATAAGACACCAATATAATATTATAATATATAATATTTTTATTCAGTCCTCGATAAGTTATTGTACATTCTATGAATTTTACGCATGAACAGATTATTACACCATTTGAATAAACGTATTGGTCGACAAAATGTGTTTATGGGTTTTAAAGTAACAAGAACATTTTTGAATTTAATTTTAACGTATTTAAATAATTATAATTTTAGAATCAAACTAGGTACCTAAGTAGTTAATATTTTTAATTTTGTTCTTAATAATCATTGTAATAAACATTATACGTAGGTATTCTGATGATGTGATATTTTTATTATCCCTCTGATTAAATTATTTTTTATTAAATTTATTCAAATATTTACCGTTTTTAATTAATTTTACGAGGTCGTTATATTTTATTATTATTAATTTAAATAATATTATCAATGTTTTTCGAGTCATTGCATGTTAGCAAATGTAGATGGGTACCTATTCTGTACAAAGAATATGGTGATTTTGGTGTTTACCCAAATATTAGCCAAATATTAAATGTGGCTTAATTAGGTTTATTCAAACTTATTTGTTTATGTTTTATCATGGTTAAATATTTTTTAATAACCATCTTACTTTTAAAAAATATATATAATATTATTTTAGTTTATTACGTGTGTCCGTTGACACACAATATCTACAGTTATTGATAATATAATAATATAAGTATTATCTTTGATATGCCGATTGGATGTCGATCGGCTCACTGATAAATCTGAGCCATTTGTCAATACAATCGTTGTTTTTTTTTTTACATAATTTGCATTTTTTATAATGATGAACTTTTATGACAACCACACTTCAAGACGAATTCTTGACCACGGTACAATGGTGGTGTGGTCGTTAGCGATTTGACTCACACAGACTATACTCGATGACGTCAGTCTAGTACCTTCTCTAGTACGGTATTGAATAATATAGAAAAATATTATTATTTAGGTTATATTTTCAACAATCAGAATAATGAATAAAGTCGCATATTATTATTATTTAAAAGTATTTGGGTACATCGATCAAAAATATTTTATCTTGTAAACTTACTGTTCAATTAATTTATGTATAATATTGAAGCTGAAAAATTTAAAATCATTACAAGTAGGTAATAAAATAAGTGTTCAACGCGAACCAAAACAAACAGTGTAGGTACAGTTATTTACAATGATGCATTTACTCTAATTGTTTATGATATAGGTACATCATGTAAATCTATTGTATCGTTTCAAAACACTCAAATTATCTGAATTATAGTATATTTTATTCTTATTATAATTTGAAACGTCAATTATTTCATTCGTGTAGTTTGTGTAGACGTTGTTAATATCACAATCACGACAATATCATATAGGTATTATAATATATTTATATTGTAACAAAAATCGTAAAACATAATATAAAATATATGAAATTTATTTCCGTTTACGCAGTGAGTAAAACGATTGGTTATCAACTAAGTATGTCTAACTGATGGGTTACATTTATTTCGAAACTAATACTAATAGAGCCAGTAGAGCGAAATTGATTTTATAGACCCTAGTTGTAGAAAACCAGAGAGCCTCACGAGAGTTTACTAATTTACACATAATGCGCATTAAATCAGCAACTCTCGTGGGACACCTTTATGTGTGTACAACAGTAATATTGCCGCAAAATTGTAATAATATTTTCATATATTCATTGCACGTGTGTTGTGGTGTTGAATTAAATTAAATAACTTAAGAGTAAAGAAGCGTATCGTTGATTTTATTAAAACAGTGCGGCAGAGTGTATTTGTTTTGATAGTTTCTATAGCACTGTATTAATATTATTTGTTTCGTTTGAAATCCATAATTCAGTTAACCGAAAATTCTAACTTGAGACGTTCTAAAGAAACTCCTGATTTTGTTTCCAAATAGTATGCTTGAAATATTTTATCCTTCTTGTACGTTATGACTTACTTATTAATGTATTGAACTTATTCAACGGAAGTTCGTTTGCGTTCCATACATCATAATATTATTGTTATGCTGAAGCGTTGATACAACATTAATAATGGCAACTAATCTATGTACCTATTCTATTCTATTTAAGTGGATATTTTTCTGGGCACTTTTAAACTATCACTGTGAAAATAAAATGAACGAATTAATTCTGTTATTATTGAAAGTCAATAAAAGAGAGCACTTATCAGGTTTTAATCATACCGTGTTTGCTATGCTCTTATCTTATGCCGATTGGTTTTAATTATAAACTGCACCCACCTACTCGTTGTGTGCAGTACTTGCTCGAGATAATTTTTTCATCTTTTTAGAATGCTCTCCAATTTCTCTCCGGCGTTCAGTTTGGTCTCATTCGAATGCTCTTGGCCGGATTATATAATTTGGTGAAACTTTGTTTTTATTCGATTTTGACATTTAAAAATAATTTCACGTCACATTGTATTATACCACGCGTAACACCCACCTACCCCTTTTTTCAATCAATTTAGTGTTATTTTAATTTGTTTAGAGGCACATATAACAGCAGAACCGTTTCGTCCTCTACTGCACAGGTAGAGTTAAAAAGAATATTATGCTATTGCTGCAGTGAATCACTTTTCTAGTTCATTAGCCATTACCTTTTAATTCGACGGTATTCATCAGTTATGCAAATTATTTAATCTTTCAAACGTTCCTGTGCTCATAATAATATTGTCAACACCATGTCGGCCCGCAGTTCGTCCGGACGACCGTCCCTCGAACCGTTCGCCGACTGTTTTTTTGTATTCGTTTAACCAACCGCAGCACAGCTGATATTATCATCTCGCAAACAATCAAATTAATGTAATTAAATGAAAAAAAAAAAATAAATATTTTATTGGAACAGTTAATTTCAATTATGGTGCCGTCGACGCCGCGGGCGAATCGCGTTAGATGTGACTGTTATTTACGATTGAAACTTCATCGTTAAATCTATAATATCAAATGCATTTCATAGACAATATCCTCCTCCATTCCTCTGCATCAATTACACAGAACAAACACTGCAGCAATGGCGTTTTGTAGAGA
Source organism: Acyrthosiphon pisum (assembly GCF_005508785.2). Taxonomy (NCBI): domain Eukaryota; kingdom Metazoa; phylum Arthropoda; class Insecta; order Hemiptera; family Aphididae; genus Acyrthosiphon; species Acyrthosiphon pisum. Next base: position 22,165,739 of record NC_042494.1, read on the forward strand.
TCGTACTATGTTTTAATTAAAGAAAACATACAAAAGCATGATATTTCCGAATACGTTTTTTCCCTTTTATTCACCAACTCTCCTTTGTTTACGATTCCGATACGTCTATAAGCAGATTCGCTAGTACAGTACATCTATATGGCTGTTATAGATATAGGTACATGCGTCGTCTTAGTACTTACAACCCGTTGTATCCAGTTGCCAACAGAAAATGTTTCGTTACCATTCTTAACGTGTTTTCATTAATATGAGCCATAGACACAGCCTTTGCTTGTAAATGATTCATCTAAAAAAAAGTTTTCTTGCATTTTTTTTTTTCACCTATTGAGCATTTACGAGTACCTAACTATAGAAATAAATGCATACATAGCTTTCATAAAACTTTGTACTATCTTTTTTTTTCATTTTTGTTTAGGTCAGTGAACATTTTTGACTGAAAGTTTATTGCAGTAAAGACCATAAAAACGAAATTTTTCCATTTATAATGTTACAACACCTAAATCATAAATATTTCCACCTTTTTGTGTTTTAAAATCATATTTGAATATATAGGTTTTGTTATACATTTGATGTATTACTGTTATAGTAGTGTTATTTTTAGTTACTAATAATTACTCTGTTATTAGTTGTATTATTATTTTATCCGGTGAAAAAACAAATTTCAGATATTATGAATAATGTTACTATGGTCGAAATAATATTATACTCATATAATTATTTTCTTGAATAAAAATATATTATTTTTCTTTTAATAATAACGATATTAACTTAAAATTAATTTGTAAGCTCTATATCTATATTTTGCCATGTTGAAACATATTGTAAAAATTACAATTACTCGGTATTTTGGGTTCGTTGTGTAGTACTTAATTTTCATGCAAATAACATAATATTTAATAAAATTAATGATTATTTCATTTGGCCTTATATTATATCGTTTAAAACGTTATTACAATTTGTAAATTAAATACAATATATTTATATTACTCTATACATCTGAACTTGTTTTTTTTAGTGTGCCAACACGATATTTTTTTTTTTATACATATTTTTATTTGACATAAACAATCTATACTATTTTTAGCACAATACGTTTATATGATAAAAGTAAAAGTAAATAACATGAATGTTGTAAATAAGCAGCCACCCATTAGTGGCTCTTGACTAAAACACGATATTTAATATTATTGTTTTTAAATTCTATACTTTAATAAAGTCCACTATGATTACATAATTATTAAAATATTGTGAATAGAGCTTAAAAGTTTTAAAAAGAGTTGGGATAATTTATCAAAGTTTATCGAGCCAGATTTAAATAGTTTTCAACTTATTATTTTGCTCAAATAGTAGTTGTTACATGTGTATTTACTATTTCCGAATGGATATTTACTGCATATAATATAACACAGTTATTGATTTATATGTAATAAAAGCTATTTAGTTATCATTACAGTTCTTCTGATAACATAAAATTAGTACATTTTGAGAAAAAAGAATTCGCAAAATATAATTTTATTATTCTAATTCATTTAAAATAAATACCTTTGCTGCAATAACTCAGTTATAATAACGTCTCGAAATATTTCATAATTTATTGGAAGACTTCATTGTGATTTTATGATAATATCATATTATGATTGGTGTTTCTACAATAATTACATTATCTTTAATAGTTGCATGAAACAATGGAATTACAGACAGTGACTTACTAAAGGTCTTAATCTACATTCATGTTGATTATAAATTGTGCTACCCTCTAGTACTGTCATAATATCATGATTACGATTACTATGACAAAACAATTCCGTTAGTTAATGTTCATATCGGAACTTAAGATTTTAAAATTGGACAAAATATTTTCGTCGATAATTATTTTGAATATGAAGATAGCTATTGTAATTAATATTCTAAAATGTTAAATCAAAAACACTATGACAATTACTCTAGCCAACAATCCGTTCATTTGAATTTGGAGTTTAATAGCAGGAGATGCAGAGTTCTGGGTTTCCTTATCGGATCAAACAATTTATACTATCGTGCAGAATATGCCTATTATTACAGTAGTTTAAAACCGGTGTGATGATATTATAATAATAGAGATGGACGGCTGTAATGATCAATGCTGTAAATTACTTATCTATTTCGGTGAATGGCCGTAGATATTTCACAAAACCGTATTGCGTTTACTATATTATTATCATATCACAAACGTATAATAATGTAATGTTATTACCATCTACCTGCCTGTCATGTGTGCATATTATATACGAAATTTATATATTATGTACATCGTTTGTATTTCTATTCCTGAAACGTTGTGACACGTCATTAACCCTAACCGCGTTTATATTGCGTACGTCTATGGTTCAGTTGCAAGAACAATTATAATATATTCAGTGTCAACACGTCGCAACAATTCTTTAAACTATACGGTCCTTTATAGATGTATGATAATATATTTGTATTTATTTTATTTCTAATTGTTCAATAATAAAATAATTGTAACACGTTGACCGTATATGCATAATATTTTAGCGGAAACTAAAAAGGATTTAAACTTATCGTTATAGTGTTGACTCTGGACTGCACAGCTGTTGAAACGCGTTATTACACAAAATACCAAATATGTGATATATTATTGCTGTCAATGTATATATATATATATATATATATATATATATATATTTTTAAATAATAAACTCTAAGAAGGTGTAATATTTTGCTTTCCGAGCGTACCCTCGATCGACGTCGTCTAGCCATAAGAAATGTGTGATCGAATTGTTTCGTAACAACTATAATAATATTATGATTTATTTTAGACGATAATAGTATAACAGTGGCCTATTTGGTGGTAGGCCTCAGTCACTAACGTGTTCTAAGGTCAAGCATCAGCCAGTGTAGCTAGTTCCCGGATGAGTGACCACCCGGGTTTTTAGTGACATATTATCCTCGCCGCATATACACGTGTTCCAAACCATACCCACCCACACAACTAAAAACTGACTAAAATTACCCTCAGGCTAATGACCTAAGATTTCAAAGTTATAATTCAATAAAAAAAATTTTTAAAAAATACTGTTACCATAGCCACGTCAACGAAACTGTTTATAGAAGTCGTCTATAAAGCGTGATTGACTTGCCTGTTACTTACTGGGATGAATTACATTTGAATAACGAAGAACACAATCAAGGAATTCGGAATAAAATATACTGAATTTGGAATTTTAAATATCTTATTTGATTAATGTTTTTTTTATAAATAATCGGTAAAAAACGTTTTCTTGTTATTTTTAACATAACATACGTTA
>NC_042494.1:22171167-22171827 GCF_005508785.2 Acyrthosiphon pisum
CCCACCATTCGACTCGTGTTAAATTTTGTGTTTTTACATGATTAAAGAAAACAAATTTTATTTCACGATACGAAGGATCTTGTACAAAATTTTAGAAGCTTCAGTTATCAACATTTTCAATTAAGATAGTGATTATTTTTTTTATCAATTTGGTACTGAAAATTGTTGAAAAATATCGAGTTTATTTTTTAATTCAAATATTTTGTAGTTTTTTTCATTGCCAGTATCTACAGCCCCTTCAGAGGAATCTTTTTCAACCTTAAAAAGGTTGAAAAGTTATCTAAGATCAACACTGAATGAAGTAATATATTTTAAGAAATATTTTTATAAAAGTTAGAACATAACTATACTTGATTCTGAGCGGAGCGATGAAGCTAGTGGTTTTACAATGGTGTTTATTTTTTTTTTTTTTTTTATCCTGTATACAAAATTTCTACCAGAAGGAGTGCTTTGATTTCAATATGTAGTACCTATCTTATCTTTTAGCAAATTGGATTAAGATGGTACTTTAAGCAGGTCATTTTTTGATTTTCTCAGTAGTTATTAATATCACGGAAAAACCACCGACAAATTACAAAAAACCTCTAAAAATGGGATTTTAATTTCTAACGCATTGTTTATCATCATAGACAATAAAAAAATAGAGAATATAAACAAAAA
>NC_042494.1:22171877-22172616 GCF_005508785.2 Acyrthosiphon pisum
AGTTCAAAAATGACAAAATATGGAAAAATCACGAAAATTTGTCAAATTATTTCGAGTTAGAAATTCATAAAAATTTTTCTTTTTAAATCTAAGATATGAAAATGTAATACAAGATTCCTTATAAGATTATCTACCTTTATCAAACAAAAAATATCTATATGAAAGTCAAATTAAATTTTTATGATCGTTTGAAATTCAAATTTTTACAACATTGGATATTCACTCGATTTCTCATGTAGCGATTTCCTTATTTTGTTGTAATTCAAAAACGAATAACTGCAGATACATGAAAATTTTATTGAATGTTTATATTAGCATTTCCTATACACCATAAAATTTTGAAAATAATTTGATTCTTTTTGAGCTGTGTACAGACATGGTCAGTTTTCAATTTTTTTAGTTTTTTTTTCTATAAATATCAATAAAGTTTTATCTGTTGGGCCAAAAAGTGTATAAATTTAATACAAAGCTCCTGATATATTGTTACAATATCAGTTGAAAAATATTAAAAATACATAGGCACAATTTTTTTTTATAAGCATTTAAAGATCAAATTTTGACAAAATGTATCAAATTTTAATTTGAAAAATTATTTTGTACTTAAAAATTTATAAAATGTTCAATTTTTGTATCTAAGAATTAAAAATTTAAAACAAGATTCCACGTAAGTAATTAATTCTGTTACCAAAAAATCTAAAATATACATTTAAACAGTTTATTTTTATAGTCATTTTAAGTA
>NC_042494.1:22174592-22208257 GCF_005508785.2 Acyrthosiphon pisum
CCTTTGGCTTCAAAAACCCATACAGAGTAGAATATAGAATCAGGCATCTAGTATAGTAGCATAAGCGCAAATTGACTAAATTTTTTGGGGGGACTCAAGCCCCCTCACCATGGCCCATAGGCCATATTGCTTAGTACCGCAGAATATAAAAATTAGTACAAATTACTAGATTTTGAACTGGGGCGACTTGACCAACATTTGGGGGGACCAAATATCCCCCCTATTTGCGCCAATGTATAGTAGTATATATCTGTGTTCACATGCATAGAATTTAATATTTATAGAATAAGAAGCAAGCTAGATAGAAGTTAATAAGATTATAATAAGTTAGAATAAACAGTCAAACAGATACCTATAGAGTAATAGGTATACCTATAGACTATAGTATACACTTATACCTATAGTATATACTTATACTCGTATTCTGGTAACTGGTAATAGTCTGGTCAAAATAAACATTTAACTTCGAAATAATTATTGTAGAGCTGAAAATATTGGTACAATGGTACACACTTTAGGTAAATACCTCATAAGTCATCACTAATAGAATCTCAAAAGTTCACAATGATGATCGATCCTATACTGCTGCTAAATTTTTCCCAATTCGAGCACTGTTGACAATTAAAATATTTCTTATTTAATTTTTAAAAAATATGTATCTGTTTTTTATCATATGAATGATTTGTGCCTTAAATAGTGAGTGATTATGAGTAGGTAAATTAAAGTCGATATGTATAACATTTTAATTGTTTCTTCCATCAGAGTTCAGATTTCTTAATCTTTATTGACTTGGCCCACACTACCACAAATGTCTGCGCACGCCTATGCCTACAACCATATAGACCTATAAAAGAACCTTTTATTTTTGTCAAAATTTGAACTTTAAATGCTTATAAAATAAATCGTGAATTCTTATAATAAATATGTATATTTATTCTTTAGTATTTTTGAACTACTAATATAACAACTTAAAACTTATAAAATTATTAGAAACCTCGTATACGGTATAACCTATACATTTTAAAAGTTTAATTGACCTAGTGAAATTTTTTTCCAATATTTGAGAAAAAATACTAAAAAAAATTCAAAATGTCATATATCTATATTAGCATCTCGAAAATAGTCAAATATTTTGTAAATGTTATCAAGAATAGAAAATTATAAAATTAACATTTGGTGAAAATTTAAAGTGTCTATATAATATACGGTTATTTTATTTTTGAATTACAACAAAATAAGAAAATTGTTAGATGAGAAATCGGGTGAATCGTGAATATCCAATGTTGTAAAAATGTGGAACTGTGTACAGTGTCGGCCTGGCCATGGCCGCTGGGCCGCGAACGCGGCCGGGGCCAGTCCGATTTTTTTAGGGTCTCGTACAAGTTTAATATAATTCATTAATCATTGACTGTACAGCGGAGTGCCATCCACTCGGCGGTTTTTTTTTTATTTGTTTGGCGTATGCCTGGTCTATGTATGGAGTATTGGAGTATGAACCCCGTAAAGTATTTATCGATATATTTAACCGTACCTATACGCAATTTTTCTTTACAGGGCCCAGATGCTTGCCTTTTATTATAGTGTGAACAGGGCGCTATAAATTATAATAGTACAAGTTTCAAGTAATAAATAGGAGGAGGTTTTTTTGGATTAATTGTGTTAGGTACTGCAAGTTGAGTTAGGTCTTTATCTCTCCTTAAAAACAATGGGCTCAGACGAGGCCACGAGGGCCCCACTCACCCACCCTGATGCAGCGGCTCCGCTGTTGGATTCAGCGATCATGAAAATGTTACATACAAAAATATGTATGATTTATAATACTATACTTCAGACTTCTACTTATACCAATTATATGTATATATACCTAATAAAATATTAAACAACGATAAAGATTTTACATTTACTTTTGAATGTTTACGTGAATAATATTACGAATGGGCAGTGGCGAGCCGAAGTGGTCAATTTTGACGCAGTTGCATCAACTTTTCAAAGGGGGCGGTGCCACCCCGTGACTGTGGCGCAGAATTACATGCTAAAGCCTGACCTTGGCTCTTTTGATCACATTTTATTAACATCATAACTTTGTTATAAGTAAAAATATGATGGTGGTGGTAAGTACATAATTATGAAAATGCGTCATTTAAAATTGAACTTCTGCAGCCCGCCACTGCGAATAGGTATATAGGTAGCTTATGGATTTGTCTTCAAAGTTAAAATTCTATAGGCAATATAAATATAATTTTGGTTTTCGTAATTTTGTTTCTATGTAATTAATAATTATTATTTATTATTTTGTAGTTTAAAATATTTCAATAATTTCATAGTTTATTAATTAACGAATGATTCCCCTCGTTAGGCTTTGCGTTCATATTATACGTAGTGATTTTTAAGTACCTATACCCGCTCTATTTTTTTATTTAAATTGTACATATTATATTCAAATTCTGATTTTTAGAATTTCTAAATACTCTTGAAGATTTTTGAATACTTTGAGATTTTTTATACCATTTAAGAATGATGTTTTACAATACAAACTTCTGTTTTTAAAATCGGAATCCTCTTTTTTTACCTTTAACAAAGTAAAAAAATTAACGTAGACGTACATTTAGATACATCTACATTTACAAGAACATAATCCGGTAAATAATTTGCAGTAAACAAGGAGATTCTCATTTGAAAAATAGAAGTTTGTATAGCCACAGGACACTCTAATATTAGTACCAAAAATATCAGGAATTTGAATAAATGCATTTTTAAAGGAAAAAAGGTGGTGGGAATTTTACACGGGGTGTATGGTGATGATATGTGACATCAGAGCCTTTACTCCTAACGAATATCGACTATATTATAATATAGTAAATAAAGTTGAGCACTTGTACGGGAGAATTGATCAATTTGAGATCGGTCAGCCTGGCAACCCGAAAGTGAAATTACGTACTTTTTTTTTAGAAAATTAGTAACCAATTTGTAATAATTTGTAACGCAACATTTTTTATTTTTTATTCAAAATGTCAGTCTTGAATAGAGGTTCCAGTGTTAGGGGTGCTGCAGGGCTGACTAATTATCTAAAAACAAAACTACGAAATTTCACTTTCGTGGTTGCCAGGCCAACGGGTCCTATCAATTTGCCGTAAAAATGTTAAATGCATGATGTATAATTTTATAGAAAAATGTGTGTTGATATAATATCTAAAAAATCTATGTGCTGACTGATTTATATAAGTATTGTTTTAATATTATACTATATAGGTAGTAATGTAATACTTGTATATACATAGATATATAGTAGTATTAATACGACAGTTCTATAGTAGTATTAACAAGACGTAGGTACAACGCACTTGTGCAAGTATAATATATTTATGCGTATATTATATAAATAGTCAATACAATAAAAATTTTAATTTTGCATCTAGTGTTTACCCATTAATAATATATAAAAAATGTAGGTAGAATATAATATACAATGCCAGACAGTAATCATTATTCATTAGAATAGGTATACAAAAAATGATTTTTTTTTTTTGGCACACGTGAAGAAATAATTCTTTTGGCAAATTACTATATTAGTATAGCTGTACCTATAGGTATATAGGTATATATTGCAATAAACATCGTAAGATGTAATAATTTATAATGATAATAATAGTTATTTAGCGTATAAAAATTTAGAAGTGTCATAATATATATATAAAAAAAACGTTAACAACAATAATACATATAATATTAAAAAACAAAAAACTGAATAACCACGGTATTCAAACGGTGTTTAAACGGTATTCAAAATATAATATACGGGTGGTAAGGGATGGTGCTACGTATAAAATCTTTGTCATCGTCCTCCACTCGGCGGCAGTGATCGTGCGCCATCGGTGACGAAATCACCGCCCCCGTTTCCCGATCCACCACGGACCGACGCCGCAGCGACAGCATTTTCCGGCCGATGCTGCAACAGCGGCACGAGCGCCCGGCGGAGCCGTTCTACGACCCGCGGGAGCGCCACGTTTACCAGTTCGGTGCGGTCCATGCGGCGGACAGCGTCATCCGACGGGTCCGCCGACTGCTGCACGACAGCAGCTGCGCGGTCGTCACCGCCATTAAGTTCACGCCGTTCGTACGCCACTATGCGTTCCCTGAGACGGGTGAGTAGTTGCAGCTGTTGTTGTTGCTGTTGCTGTTGTTGTTCCGCACCGTCCGGCCGGTACCGCTGATGGGATCTGTCACCACCACCACCGTCGTCGTCGTCGTCATCGTCTGAAATCGACCGCATGGACAGGAGCGGCGGCAACAGGTCAGCGATGCGGCCGCGGACGACTCCGGCAGCCCGTCGGTATGGTTCGGGCGAACCACATGGATCTGAGTCCGAGAAGTCGGGAGACGGAATCCTAGGGCCACCGTCACCTTTTCCCCGGTCGCCCGGTCGCGTTCCGCGTTGTAGTCTCAGTAACATGTCGTACAGTCGACCGTTTTCACGCCGCCGGGCGTCCAGTTCACGGCGCAACTGTTGCAGCTGCAGTTCGCCGTCGCCACGATCACTATTGAAGCCATGGTCAATTGCTACGTTTCCGTCACCGCACTGCACTTGCGCGTCAGCCACGGACGGCGGCTTTGGACGATCTGCCGTCGCCACGGCCGCGTCCACGCCGCCACTGCAACGGCCGCAAGTCGAACACCGACGCGGTGGCCTGCACCGCCGCCTTCTATGCAAACCGCCGCCACCACTTACGGTCCGATGACGTCGAGTGGTGCAGGGTGACGTAGCATTCGTCGTCGTCGTCCTAATAACGCCGTCGCCGTTCAATTCGTCCGCCTCCTCCTCCGCGGCCGCAGACTCTGTTGACGAGGACGTTGTCGTAGTAACGGTCGCTGAATCGCCGACGCCCTTGATTGGCTGTTGCATTAGTCGATGATGCGGTCGACAGTGACGTTTCCGCGTACTCGTCGACGACGCCAACGGAGCACCGACCGCAGCTAACCGCACAGGCTCTTCGTCACCCTTGCAGTCGTTCGAATCCACAGTCTCCTCTTCTGACGATGATTTGGTCTCAGTGGAGTTTTCTCGGCGGTCGTGGTCATCATCGTCGTCGTCATCTTCTTCGTCGCAGCTAAAAAAAAAGTTAACTTCCGAGTAGTCCGGCAACACTGGCGGCGGCGTCGTGATGGTGGCTATTTTCGGTGGCGATGACGCTGCTGCAGTCTGCGATTCTGTACGGGCAGCTGCTGGTAATTTTGCGGCGCAGGGTGTCTCCGCGGCTGACCGGATTACCAAGATTCCTTTGGTCGCTGGCGGCGAAGTAGTCGACACCGCGGCTTTCGAAGGGAACTGCTGCAGATGTTGTTGCTGTGGCGGAGCTGCAACTGCAGCTGTCACCGCCTGCTCGGCCGGTCTCCTGTCTCTCTGCGCGGCCACCTGCGTTACGTACCGTTGCTGCTCGAGCTTTCCGATCTGCCGGTTCCGAGCCCACAGTTCCGTGTTGACCAGCTGTTGCAGTGACCGCTCCAGCCGTCTGCACCGCCCCCGCAGACGGGACACCTCAGAACCAGCACCCTCGTCATCCTGCACGCCCGCGGTCTCGAGTTGTGTGGATGGTGGTGGCTGTGGTGGCGGTGGTGGCGAACGCAGAACGTTCTGTCTTGTCACCGAACGCTCCGCGGACAGTACCCGCGCTTTGCACGACGTCTCGGAGTCCGTCGCAGATGCGTCATGAAATTCATCGTTTTCGTCTTCGTTTGTCTTCTCTTCGTGCTGTATATGAACCAAAAAAAAAAAAAAATGTTTAAAAAGTTTAAAAATCATAATAGAAAAAACAATAATATATAATATGCGGAATCATGATAATATTCGTGTTTTACCTGATCGTCTACGGCGTATTCTTCGATGTGATTTCGCAGTCTCTGCCATCGTCGTTTGTCGTCGGTGGACACGGACACCGCTTTGGCTGACACTGTGGCCGCCAGTAGTGCCAGCAATCGCCGGTTGACGGTCAGTAAGTCGTGGATGGTACGCACGGCCGCTTCGGCGGTTGCCTTCGCCGCCGCATTATTGTGGTCGGCACCACTACTAGCGTCGGAGTCGTCGCTGTCGGTATCGGTGTAGTCGCTGCGCTTTTTCCGGTCCCGCGCAAGTGCGGCTGCCGACAGCCTGTCTACCCGTCGCTCGGCGTTGTAGACGCGCAACCGGAGCTGAAAGTTGTCGGTCCGCAGCTGTTCCAACTCATCGATGAGGTGAGTCGTGTTGTTGATCGTGGTCACGGTTGTTACGTTACTGTTGTTGTTGTTGTTGTTGTATTCATCGACAATATCGTCAGCACAATCGTACGGTCGACTATGGCGACGGCCCCGGTGCCGCATGACGTTCGAATTCGCAGCTATCGTCAGCGGTGCAGCTGACACGGACGGAGGCGATCGCAACACTCCGCCGGTAACAACAGTCCGGCGGCATTCCATATCGCGACCACTCTTATTATCAGCTAATAGTTATTAATTACGAGTATAATACCATTCACTATTATGGTATAATATTTTAGGCGTGAAGACAATACCACTCATGGATCGAATATTGGACGTATAGTTTTTTAACTGTGACATAGATAGATATAAATTGTGCATATAAAAAAATATATATTCAAACGATATTAATTCTATGTCGTAAATTCCTTCGTAATATACCGGAGTGTTTGTTGTACGATTGAATCATGTATTGCAGCCGGTCCGATAGCGTCGAGCGGAAACCGAGACGATAATATAAAAAAAAAAAAAAAACACTGTACAACGCTACACTACCTACGCACGAAATGAATAATAATATGATAATTATTATTAACAACAACGGTATTAGCGGCGAAATACATCGGGCGGCGGCGGCGGCGGTAATAAACAGAAACGTCGTTGTCGGCGCGCCCGTCCGCGTTCGGGTCCGTTTATTATTAGTGCTTACGACAGCGAGCCGACGTGTGCCCGGGAGCAGTCGACTTGACTCTCGAACGCGTTTATTTTCGTATTCGGCGGTGCGCGGTGGCAGTCGCCGTCGCACGTTTCGCAGTGACCGACGACAGAAATAGGTATGGTTGTAATGACGTGTACGTAGTGCATTACCGGCGACGACGAAGAACGGAGATTACAGTCCGCGTGTTGGACTTTGCTCCGAGCGGACGGCGTGAATAGATGCAACGCGGGCAAAGTGGTGGACTGCGATTACGACGAAATCAACAAAATAATACGATTTTACGGCATTTTACAATCACCAATAATTATCATCGTTGTAATAATAATTTCAAAGAAATGCACATCGTACGATCGTCGTCCAGCACTCCAGCCAGCGCACTCGTCGTCCGCACTGCATCGTGAAAAATAATAATACAATAATATCACTTGTCACTTGTGTAATGATACCTAATAATAATAATAATATTATAATATCCACTGGATTGTTATTTAAAATTTTACGGCGGTGGCGGCGGCGGACACTGCATGACACGCGTTACGCGTGATTTCGTTTGACTTTGAGATTAGGTATGATAATAATATTATGTTCTAAAAACGTCAACTTTTTATAGCGTAACACGGCGACGGCAACAAGCGCACGCACGTCGCACGCTAAAGGCGCGCGTGTAAAACTAAAGAATAACGATTAAATCGTAATGTATAGCGACGACGATGATAATAATAATAATAATAATATAGCGGCAGCATCACCGGCTGAGGCAGGAGCAGCACGTGTGTGATCGTACCGTACCGCCGAGTATAGCGGTAGTGTAGCGCCGGCGACGGTGCCGCGCTGGCGCGTGTTGATGATAATAATAATAAGAAGAATTTATTATTATTATTATTATTATTTGAACTATATTGTGCGCGTGCGTATAAAAATAAAATACGAATCGCCTACGACTTGGTACCACCCGCCTCCTGCCCACCGTGACCCTCTCGGTAAGTCCCGGTCCCCGGACCGTGATCCGCAGCCGCACCCTTTCACGCGAAACGAACAGTCGACGTTGATGAAATAGCGTCGATCCCGGCCTTAGGTCGACATTATTGTAGTGATTAAACGATGACTATCCACGCGGTGTAAGTGGGATAATAATCCTAAAAACACAGCCGAAACGTAAATTACATATACGCATTGACGTGTGAACGGAGGGATGGTGCCTGGTGTGTCTGGACACCCCTTGTTATTTTGTAATTGGGGCACTAAAATGTATACGTATACATAGGGGGCCTGCATTTCAATATTGATGTTACTTGAATAGAATGTAATTTTTTCTAAAATAACTATGTCTTGTAATATAAAAAATAATAAACCATAAAATATTTTTAATTTTCATGGAATAACTTATTATGTTTATAACAGATATAGATATAATGTTATTCACTATTATTGACTACAAAAGTACGAGTAATAAATAAAAATTGCAATTATATTAGAAATGATTCTTAGATCCAAGGAGGAATATATTATAATATTAATAATAACTTGGTGAAAGTAATTATTTACTACTGATTAATATGTACATCGCATAGGCGCAAATTAGGGGGGCTTGAGGGTGCTAAGCCCCCCCCAAACTTAGCCGTAGCCCCCCAAAAACCTAGGACATACAATTTTAATATGCTATATTGCAATAGTCTGTTTGCCTCTAATATATTCAGCCTCCGGCCCCCCCAAGCAAAAGTTGAAATTGCGCCTATGTGTACATGTCTTGTTAAGAGAAGGCCCAAACATATTGTAGGCATCCCCCGAAATTCAGGTCTACACATGCCTATGTCTATACGTCTATTGATAGCATATCTTAGAATTATATACAAAATTCTAAAAACATTTTGCGCCATTTTATTTGAATTACTTTTTCAGATTTTTCAGCATAGCAATTGAATGTATTGTATTTACATTAATTTACAATGATGTGTTTTTTTCTGTCTGTCACAACATTTGAGGTAATAAAACTCGTTAAAGTGCTCCGATTTTTTACATCACCAACTTTTCTGATAGAAAAGTGAATCAGGTGTATTCAGGAGGTCAAATAAAAAATTTCCTGTAGTTTACGAAGGCGTTGCCTTGCAAAAATGGGAATTTTTATACTAAACCAATTTTAAAAAAAATAGATTTTGGTGTAACTCGTAATACTAGTTAATAACCATAATACTAACTGTATTAATAACTAGTAGACACTTGAAATTTTCACCAAATATTTATAAGTACAAACATTTTACATACATGGTAACTCTTTGTAATTTTTACACTTTTTAGAGCCTTGAGAAATTTTTTAAACTTGTGTTGGTTTTTAACGATAGTTCTAATTTTTAGCAAGTTATGCGTATATAATTATAGTGTGAATTTAAAATGCTCATAACTCGCTTAAAAACTGAATCGTAAGAAACCAACCTAAGCTACGTACACAAATAATGTTCTTACCATCAAGTTTTATAATAGGTCGATTCACTCTAACGTTTAAACTAATACTTAAAACTAACGGAGCTAAACATTTTCTGCTGAGCGTAAATTTACCTTGTTACGCACTTATTGTTATACGGAGACAGCACATGCGGGTGTGGCGTTCTCAGACGCATACTTATTGTCTTGATATATAATATAATCACAGATATGTATAATAACTAGATACCCGACTCCATGTCTCCATGACTCCATATACAACAACATTATTAAATTATGATGCCCGACGCCATTTGAAACTTTGGCAATGTTTACATTTATTCATATACATATTTACTTATATATACGTATATACTGATAATACTATTTTGCCCGAGTTGTAAATGGCTGCCAGCGTCATTGAAGAAGAAGTCGGGTATCTAGTTATTATACATATCTGTGAATATAATATGCGCGCGACAGTATGATAATAATATGATGAGATGATGGTATATAGTATATATATAATATATACCATCGTAAGAGTACAGATTTGGTTCAAGTCCACGCAAACGTCACGTCTTGCTTAGGTACCTACCCATATTATCATTAAATTATTCTTACCTATTAGAATATTATAGTATTAATGAATTATTGAATTATACTAAATTCTAATACTATATACAATATACTAATATACTATATACTAACAAGTAACAATATTGTAATTGCATTATTATGTTTCTGATATTTTAGTTCACACTTAAATAATTGCACTATTATATTATTAGGTATATGATATAATATTATTATAGATATATTATTAAACATTGAAGCATATTATTTTGTAGACCTACCTTATTCATAATTCATATCCTATATTCCTATAACTGCTCATATCCAGATTGGTTACGCGGAGAATATATAATGCAAAATGTAAGTAAATAAATAATAATACGATATGTAGGTATTATAATAACGATAAACGTAAGAGCGAAAATAACTCAAGTAGTTATAAGTGTATAATACATAGGTTGTAAGTACTTACCAAATACGTTCAGCAAATCGTGTTTAGTTTTAATATTAGAATTATCTATTATCAAACTTAAAACATCTAAAGAACACTCACAACTCAGGTATATTAAAACACAAAGAGTGTGGTTATAGGTTGGCCATGATTAGTACTTTACTTAAATTATATAGGTATATATCTAATAGAAAATGCACATTTAAAATATATTATATAATTGCAAAATTACAATTAGGTAGCTAGGTCTAAGGTAAATACAACTGAAAATTGGAATGTTGGAAATTCATGTAATTCCTATATTATGTTTAAATTTATTTTATAATCTGTTGGTATATTTCTTTTCATTACTTTGCAAACATTGCAAACCAAATTTTTACAATTCCCGCAGGATATGCTTCCTAGTTCCTACACAACAGGCGTGGAATAAAATAAAAAGTGGCACAAATATAGTTGGAAAAAAGTCAGGAAATATAATAATAGGTATTTTAATATTATTGATAAATAAATATATAATAATGTATATATAGTTTATATACCTATTGAAACTCTGTAGTGAGACGAGAAGCGGTGAAATTTTGGTTGATACGAAACCGCATACGATCATTGGTAGAAACTAGAAACATAATATCATACTTTCGCAATGACAATTTCAATAATTATTTAGATTAATTTTAAGCTATTGCTGCCTATTTATAATAACATGGACCTATTCACACTGCTCTGGTGGTATTGTGACTCATAATTTAATAAAAATAAGATTATATTATATTATACATAATACTTATTATACTAATATACTTACTATTATAGTATTATATTATGATATGTTTCTAGCAAAAATAAGTTAAATTTATGTATCGTGTAAATATAATAATATAGTCCCTAGTGTATATTTAACAGAAAAACAAAATACTAATAAAATAAATATATTTTAAGATATCCTTATAGAAATATAGAGACATGACACATTGAATCATCGCCACCGTTGTTCAGAATAATTTTAGGTACCTATATGCAATTATTTATTACAGTGATAACAAGAAACAAAAATAACAGTGACGCATACTCTGCAATGATACATCCGAATAGAGCTACTTTTTTCAAATAAATTAGTTGGTCAACAACTATTATAGAAGCTATTATAGAAGATATCTGAAGTCCAAACTCCAAAAAAGTCTTTACTAAATTAATTTAACACACAAGTAAATAGGGTAGAGGAGGTGGGGTCCAATATCCGTCTCCTTTTTACCTTATAATAATGTGCTGGTGCCGTATAGATGTATATAGTGGCTATTGGCTATAGTTAATTTGTTATGATACTATGAGAGCCAGGGCCGTATTTAAGATTTTGTCGCGAGTTGGCAACAAAATTTTGGCACTTACGACGACTCTGTTTGATATGATTCATTTTTCCTATTTCAGTATTTTTACACAATATTTATTGTTCATACAAAATCAAAACTAACTGTCTTATGATTAACTAAATAAATTACATAATATAACAAACTTGTATCGAGGACTGAATTATATGACTATTTTAATTATTATTCTCATCATAAAATATCGACGTGACACTACTTTTTCATAGTTAAATATTTAGATAAGTACTTACATTGTGGTAAAATATAATAAAGGTAGTATTTCTATATAGGCTAAAAGCATAGTTCTACAGTTCTACATGGCACAAGTTCTAGGTAATTTTAGGGATTTGTGATGTCTAATTTAGTATTAAGACAAAAAAGAGAGCATTATATACAATGTACATTTACTTTTAATGTTGTTCTAGGTACTTAAAAAAATAAAAATATTTGATAAAACTGTAAATATTGTAACTCAATTTAAATTGTAACTATAATGACCATAGTTTCCGACTTTATAAGATCAATAAAAAAAAAAAAGCGGGTAAGTGGATGTCGCTCTGCTGTGCAGTAGGTTACAAGTGGGTCAATGTATAATGTATTGTATCAAACTTGAATTCAATGATATAATATCATTGTATAAGAAAAACGATTTCTGAGCGGAGACGGTTTGTCAGTCTGGAATCTAGATTTTTTATTTTGTTATTATTTATTATAGCCTGTAAGTTGAATTAGGTAATATTATAATATTATTATGTTTTATTCGTTGCTATCATGTTAGACAAAGCGTTAGAAATTAAAATCCCATTTTTAGAGGCTTTTTGTAATTTGTCGGTCGTTTTTCCCGTGGCATTAAATAACTATTGATAAAATCGAAAAATGACCTCTCTAAAGTACCATCTTGATCTAATTTGCTAAAATATTATATTATCTCCCGAATTCCAGAAAAAGTCATATAAAAAAAAGTATTTGAACATTTTTGTATTTCAATTTTTGGAGAAGCTAAAATTAAAAAATCAAAAATGTGGGAAAGTCGATTTCAAGTAGACTTGATGACAAATTCAAATCTGTTTTCAGAATTCTTATCGCTTCATTAGATCAATTGGTATGTTTGGCAAAAAACACGTCTAAAATACTATGTCACCCGTGTGTTAGACGAAAACAGAAAATCACGGTATCGAATCCCCTTAATATGAATTGGACCTATACGTGACCGTTCAGTCGCAGAAATTCACAAATCGCAATATATTCAAAGAAAATAAACTATTGTTGTTATACAATTAGTTTTTATTATTATATTATAATAAATACTTAAGTAAGTACTTATAAAATAATTCTTAATACGAATATTTTAGTCCCTATATAATGGTATTTATCATTTTTAACTTTTTACTAATTTTAACTTGTTGATTTCCCAATTTTTAGGAATTTTCGAAATTATGGCATTATAGCTATCTATGGGTACTGTAAAGTCTGTAGTCAAATATACTCAGGTCGAAGACACACAATACACACATACAATACATTATGTCGTCATGTCAAGCCTTTTGAAACATCTTGCATAGTTGTATAGCTTGGCCCTTTTCCCTTGGTTTATAACACATTTGAATTGGTATTCAGGTGATTATTATCGTGTACACTGTACTTCAGTGGTGTATTTACGAAGGGGGATATAGGGGTCATATCCCTCCCCTGGAGACCAAATTTTGTATACAATATACAACGTGTATATAATAATATCAAATATGAATATAATATGTGTATATTGTGTATACTGAATGTTTGTTGAAAATTGTATATTCTCTTCTTAAAAAAATCCTAGATAACCTAGGTACTGCTGTACTTTCTATATACCTATAAGCTATAACACATCCTAGTTCCTGAATTATTCGATCCTTTAGGTCAGGATTCAGCACTGCATATTGTAAGTTATTGAGTTATCAATACCTACCTATTCATATACGCATATACCTATATAATATAGTATATACTCATAATTTATTATATTTATATCTATATATACTACATAATTTATGCAAGTGTAACATTTGTTATTGGCTATAGACAGCCATATAGGTTGTATTTTTATATGTACATAAATTAATAATTTGATTAACATATTTACAAAAGCTAATAGTATTTTAAATAATATAACACATCCATTACAGTGACACACTAGACACCAGCAAAACGTTACCTATAAGTCTAAACTAAGTCCGAAAATACAAAATATTCTATTAAATTGTCATTTATAATTATATGAATGTTTTCAAGAAGTAATAAGAAGAACATTACAACGTATGATAAAAACTATCCTAGCTAGGTACCCGCTTCTGTTGGGTTCACTAATACGACGTTTGAGAATTATTATACTAGTATCTTTGAAGTAAAATGTTGTTTTTAAATTCGTAATTAATAGATTATAATATTATGGTACGTATACCATTATTACTATTAAGTAGGCATGTATAGTACACATTTTTACAAACCGTTTAAAAAAAAAAATGATAAAATTTCTGACAAAAAAACACTGCAGCTTTTGCAACATGTTATAGTAGGTAACTTACGTTATGTTTTTTTTACATCAGTTTTGTACCAATGAAAGTTTTATTATACCTAGTCACGATAAATAGTTACAACCAGTGGCGTGCAGATCCCTTTTCCATGTGGGGCAAAGTTAATTTTTTTACA
Source organism: Acyrthosiphon pisum (assembly GCF_005508785.2). Classification (NCBI taxonomy): domain Eukaryota; kingdom Metazoa; phylum Arthropoda; class Insecta; order Hemiptera; family Aphididae; genus Acyrthosiphon; species Acyrthosiphon pisum. The sequence continues at coordinate 22,189,036 of NC_042494.1, forward strand.
CCCACCACCCACCCTAAACTAAAAGAACGTAGTAAAATGACACGTAGTAAAATAACATTTACAAATTTAATTTTAGTAACTTGTAAAATTCTTAACAAAAAATACCACCCACACCATTTGTGTCTTGTCTGCACGCCACTGGTTACAACATAGTTAACAGTTTTAGTATACATCCAAAGGTTAGGTTACAAAGGGTAGACGAAAATCCCTAAATTAAATCAAGTTAGTATATCTAACTAAGACATCTGGTCATGTGCAAAGTGGATTATTGATCTAAATTTGTAATTAGAAAATATAACTAATGTCTAAATGTCCAATAGAATAGCAAAATAATAAATATACAAATTTGGATTTAATTTTCATTCTTTTTATTAATTTGGTTTTTAAACATGATTATTAAAAGTGCCTATGTCTAATACTGGGTATTGTACATTTGTACTTACAATTTCGGTAAAAAGTATCTTACGAATAAATCAAATATTTATTTTTATAATTAGGTAATAGGTAGGTATGCTGCAGATACGTAAATAATTATTTTTCCCTATCTGTATTTTCTGTATCACTATTTAAGTAGGTACCTACAGTTATTTAGTACATCAATCATCTACAGATTTCAATAAATGTTTCCTAGATTTTGAAAAACTTAAAATGTTTTCAGATAGTTTATTTTTTATTTAATATTCCTTATTTTTTAAAATTCAGCGATCATCGAATTGGTAAGCGATCGCTTTCACGAATGAACGTCAATACAGGCCTTGAAACCGAAAACAAAATCGGAAAAAATTGGAAACCGGTATTAAATCCAAAACCGAAAACGAAATTTTTTCAATCGGTTTCAAGCGCTGGATTTTTCAAACCGTGAATTGTAGGTTGAATGTCAATCGTTGAAAATTACATCTTTGAAAATATTATGAAAACACTGATAGAACGAAACAATATAATATCAATATACCAAGGTAACATTTAACATTATAATATTTTTTATTGGTATATTTACGTGAAACCAATTTTTAACAAAATCGACTTTTATTTTTGCAATAATTTAAAACGAATAACCATAGATTAGTACCAAGGTAAGTACCTGAAATATTCATTAAATATTTATATTTGCATTTAACAATCAAAATTATTTAAAAATAGTTCGTCTCCTTTGCATAGGCAGTACTACGGGGGTGGCAGAGTAGGCAACTGCCCCTCCTGCGAACCGTACCTGTATTAATACATAATTCCTTAAATCTCGGTTTCCTAACCTAAAATTCACGTTATTTTTTTTAATATAAGGTATTACTAGCCTTATAATTTGGACTAATATAGTAAAATATATATGGTTTTTTTTTAATTTAAATGTTTTTATTATTTATATTTATAATTTGTATTTACAAAATTATACAATGAGTAAATTGGAAGAGGATTTATTGAGATGAAGGGGAAGTAACCCATTAACGACCCCCCCCCCCCCCCTGAACATATAGTTAGATGGTTAAAATATTTTCTGGCCCCCCTGCCAAGAGGGTCTAGTACCGCCTATGCTCCTTTGTGTTATTCAACATATATTTTTTTGATTTATGATAAGACAATGTTTGTTTGAAAACTTTCTGACATTCAAAAAAAAAGTAGGCTTCAACCACATAGTTTTTTAATGAGTAGGTACCTTGTACATATTATGTAATAATAATAATCATTTATTCAACTCAACTTCGGTCAGATACATTAATATAAATTAATTTAAATGATAATATGAACTGACCGGATTACCCCTCTCTTGAAGCAAGCTTGTGATGAAAGGGTTAAGATATTAATTACCTATTATACTAGTAATAAATTATTAATACATTTTTTTAAATTTATGAAAGTGTAAATAATAAACAGCAATATATATGATAAAATATCTTAAGCAATTTTGCTGGATCATCTTCTTTCAGAATCAATTTTTATCATGTTATACCTACAATGATTTAAAATCTAACATGTACTGCATTGCAGTGACTTTCTTAATTATTGTTGATAAAAAGTTTTGTAATTTAATATAAGATCCGTCATCCGCCATAAGTTCTTGTAGTCAGTTTTAATTAATGATTATATACGATAATAATAATTAGTGATTATATTGAATAACATCTGTTTTTTCCTTCTATTTGTTGATAATTTGACGTTTAGTGATTATTTGTGTGTTTTAACACTTAGTTAATATAAAAATTATTAGGTAATAAATCTCGAATTAAATTAATTGAATGTCTTTGTACCAATAGATTCTAAAATACTTATTGTAAGTCAAAATATACTTAAAGTAGGTAAATCCATACGTACAGTGTTGCACTGTAGCTAGTTTAATAAGACACCATGAATCAAAATCGTAACTTTTATTTCATCAGTATATTATTATAAGGAGTAGTTATGGGCAACAATATCGATATCGTGACAAATTTTCGACAGCGTTATTATATCCTATATCAGGAATTATTGTAATAAGTTTTTTTTCTAATCTTCAATTAGCAAATTTTTAAATTAATAAATAATAATTATTATTTCAAATTTTTATTTATTTATATTAATTGTTAATTTTAATAAGAAATAACTAATAACTAATAAGTACTAAGTAAGTAATATTTAAAATAATTAAAAATTATTTTTGATACTTTCGATACAATATTGATATCACATAACTTACAATAGCACACAATATCTGATCAATATCGATACACACAATTATATTGTCGCCCATCACTAATAAGGAGTGCAATATTAATATACTTCATCAATATAATTTTGTTACTGTAACAGTTGTTGTAGTTTAATTAAATAACCAGTATGTTATAATTTGTTGGTATTGTTGTATATATTACATTATAGCAGTTGTAGTAAATTCAAATTCATTACTGAAAAATCATATTATATTTTCAATATTACAAAATATTATGCAATGATTGCATGATTTTCATTAACAGATAACAACAAAATAAGCTTTTCTAAATAACAATCAACAATTTATTATAAATATACAATTTATTTATAAGTAACTAAATAATATTACAAAGAAGCCTTTTACTATGGTATTGCTGCATAGGTTCAGACTTTCAACTAAATTAATCAGAATAAATACCCTGTACGTTACAACAATAGCAATGTTCAAAATTAAATAATTTCCTAAAACATATAGAAAAAAAATAACAATAAATATAAAGCATAAAGCTTCATTCGCCTCCCATTGCTACAATGATGTTAGACAGTGCTGTTCTCGCATCACTCTCTTCAAAAACTTCCAACACTTCCATGGCTTTCCGAGAATGTTCTTTTTGCAATTGTTTGGTATAATCTATTCCAGGCCCTTTCATCACAATACTGTGTATCTAAAACAAAATATATTTATTTTAAAATACTTATACAATACCTGACATATACAATAATTGACAATATATTCTACAAATAAAAATGATTTAAATTTAATAAAAATTAACAAATTAACATTTTGTGGCTGTGATTAATTTATAAAATATCATTGCAAAAGACCTTTGAGTCTGGTAAGTTACATATATACATATATAAACTATTAACTACTGTCCTTAAAACAAGTACAAGTGTGATCCGCTAAATAACCATACAATTTCCTAGTTTTAAATCTATGCAATGTATATAAAATATTCAAAGTATTTACACAATAAATGTGCTTAACATACAATTAAATTTGCTTTAGAATAATAAATTAAAATCATACTTTGGCATAATCAACATCTTGAACGGAATTTACACCCTTGTCGATTTCTTCAAATAATGATGGGTCGTGTTCAAGGTGAAACATAACAGGCGCTGAAGTTAAATTGAAAGAGATGCCCAATGAATATGGTGAACCAGACATAAATGGCTCTAAATCTAGGTATGCCTAAAAATATAAAAAATATAAATGTTATTATCACTGTACAAACAAATTAACAAGATATTATAATGAGAGTTGATTGCTTCAAGTATTACATATTATTCTAAATTATAATTGATTGTAATTTTTCAGTTAATGGCAATCAGTTGGTTAAAGTTAATAATAAATTAAAATTTAAGAAAATTTGAAATTCATATAAACTGCAAGAAATAATTTAGTATATTATTATTATTAATTATTATTAGGTACCAAATCATAAAATTATATTTAATTTTAAGGACTATAATTAGAATTAAATTGTACTATAAAAATATAATAAAAATATAATTTTATCTATATTTAAATTTGAACATTTAGAATAGAATACATTGATAGGTACCTAACCATTTGATAATTTATCAAATATATTAATTATTAATAAACTAATACTTGTAAGAAATAACTCATCATTTATTCAATATAAAATAGAGTGATAATTTCAGTGAACAAAATGTAGCTTCATCCAAACTAACCTTTATCCAACATTAGGTAATGTAGTAATGTGTACAACTATATTTTCTATTATTTTATGTATAAATCTTGATTGGTACTTGTGTTATCGCACACAAAAAAAAAAAAATCAGAAATATTATACGTATAAAAAAAAAAAATAGTCTATACAAACGTTATGATATCTTTCATACATTACTTTAGTAAGCCACAAGTACAATTTTGTTGACCACCCGATGGGCACAAAATCTCATACAACGGCCATTGACCTACAGTGGAGTTCAGTGAAAATAAGAAACAAAAGACCCTCCAGAACTTTTAAATCAATGCTCGACTCCTATCTTTTTATATTTCTATGGAGATTAAAGAATACAACTTACAAGGCAATTGTCTACTTGGTAAAATATTTAAATACATAGCAAATTTGATTTCAGTAACAAATAACATTATCATTGAAGAGTAATTTGATTATATATTTTTGGGACCTGTGTTTATTTTAAATTTATATTATATTATATAAAGATAAAAACGATAAAAACATTGAAAAATTATATTATCAATTTTTTTTTTGTGGGGGGGATGGATTTTAACATATAAGTACTTATTGTAGTACTATAAAATTGAATATTTATAGAAAAAGTTATAGCCTTCAGGCTTTCAGCTACCTACAGAAGTTGAAAAAATAAGTTATAAACACCCTCTAAGTTTCAAGTAATTTATTGATATAGGTAACTTTTAACAATTTCTAATTTCATAAAATATACAAGCAAAAAATATGCATTCAACTCTCATATTTGTTTTATGATATTTGTTTTCATTTCTTTATTCGAAACGATAAACGTGACAATTTTATGCATGCTTTTACCCCATCTGTCTGAGTAACTAATAGCAATCATTTATAGACAACAATTTCCACTGTAAATATCAAAACCCCTGTTTGAGCTACTCTCCGGGGTGGACAGACCGAGTCCAATCGTGAATGTAAGTCATCCAGAGATCTACTCAAACACACATAACAAATTTCATCAAAATCGGTCCAGCCATTTAGGAGGAGCTCAAATAGGTACACACTAACAAAATAATTGTATTATATATAAAGATAATTGTATATACTTTACCTGCCAAGCAAGTGAAAGATGTTTACCAAATAAGAATCCTTGTTTTTGTAACTCTACTCCATGTCCAGCTAAAGCTAATGTGCCTTGACATGATTTGCCCAATAAACTGCCGGCTGATAGAACATTACGTTTAGTCCAGTCTTGAAGAGCTGGTGTTAATGGCATATTTCCTAAAGAATCTGATGGTTCCAGAGGATTAAGAGGCAATTTTGAATTAAAATGTCGATTAAGTGGTTCAAATGGCGAAGGAAGAGGATTATTTTGAGAATCTCTTCTACCGACGAATTCAGCTTCAGAAAGATCACGCAAAGCACTACTGATTAACTCAACAAGCTTTAAAATAAAAATTTAAGCATTAAAGTAATTACATTTAAATCTGAAGTTAGGTATATAAATATTACTTACATCTTGATTCCTGAGAGAAGCAAGTTCTGCACATGAGTTACTCAGTAAATAATCACCACTGAGTAAAGCAATTTTATTTCCAAAAGCCATGTCATTAAGTATAACGGGTTCTGGATATAATCCTGGGTAAATGTTAACCAGACCGTTGTGTACTAAATGACTGGTACGAATCATTTCGGTAACTTCGGCCAATGCCCTTTGACTATGTAAAACACCAGCAGCTTTGTCTTCTTCCATTTCATCAACGTTTAAATGACCAGCTGCTTTGGAAATCAGCAACACAATCAAACCCCAAGCCTGCATGTTATTCCTGCCATTGTACAATAGGCCTCTGGTAAAAGTAAAATTGATTTAATTTTTTATTATTGTTATTATAATTTCAGTTTATTATTATCTACTCACTTGGCAGTTTTGAGCAGCGGATGATTGGAGCCGACCAACTTGCGCAGGTGTAACGCAACATTTGCTATTTCATCGCTCAGCAGCCATCTGAGGCTAAGAAACGACGTAGGGTAGCCCACGATTTTCTCGGCTTCGGACACTGCGCGGTTCCAGTCGGGCTTTTGTTGGTTGCCGTTGTGTACTGCCGTGGCCGAAGAGGCGTACGGTCGCCGGTAACAGACGACCGCTGACGCCGAATTCTTCGATATCCTGGGCCATAGTAGCCGAAATGCTGCTGGTGTGGTGTTCATGACGAACGGTGTGGCATTGGACGCGGCGCGCTCACGACGAGCGCGCAGTTATGAAAGAGAAAAGGAGAAAGTGAACCGATTACGAGTGTACACCATGACCAGGTACGATGTGGCCTCAAGGCCGTTGTTTGGAAGCATCAGACGAAATACGACAAACCACCATATTGTTAATTAATAATAACAATAATAAACTCTTTAGGATATTGTTACGAAATCGTTCATTACAATAATAAATAATAATAATAATAATATAAAATATATTATATTATAATAAAACTTTGAACTTAAGAATAGATAGTTAATGAATATCCCTTATCAGTTTATCGGTTATCAGTCTGTATACCCGATGTTAGTACTTTTTTCACGCCATTGGTCCTGTAGTTCCCGCCACTGATACTAGGTGTCTAGGTATATAATTGATATAATCACGATCACGGACGACGTTAAAATTCGCGAATGGCGAGTGGCGACTCGAGAGAAAATAGAGAGAGATATTTCGATATAATATAATATACATAATAATATTACTATTTATTACCCATATATTTTCTACACCGTGGTCCATCGGTTTGCGTCTTTGGGATAATGTTCGCGTAGGGTTATTGGTTTCTGTTGTGCTATTTCGAAATGTACAATGTCCAAATACTAATTACTTTGATTTCGAAAAAACCCTATTGAACCGCGTAGGTACCAAGACTGCAATATTCACAAAAACACGAGCAAATCCAGTAAATTATGGAGTATTTCCAAGAAATGAATTCTCTCCTCTTGTATGGTGTCCGAATGCGTTTTTGTGAACCTGATTAAACGAAATAAAGAGGTACCTACGGTTAGTCGTAAAATATTATATTCAGTATGGATGTCGTGTGTTTTGCTATATTGAAGAGAAATTTTTGCGATTTACGCAATTCTTGCATACCTTAGGTAGCAGTGTAGCTTTTCGAATGCCGCCTATCCTGGACCCAGGTGTCACTTATTATTAATAAGTTAGGTATTAATCGAATTATTATTATAAATACTTAGTCCATTAACAGGTGTAAACGATAAATATTATGACTAGCTACCTATCTAAATGACTAGGTACACTAAACATATTATTTGTAATAATTATCATACTTCTGTCATTAAAATATCTTTATTAGCTGAGTAGGTATACCTACCAAACGTCTTAATCTATACCAACAATATGCGTACAATAATGTACCTATTAATTTATTTTAATTATGTGATTGCTAATACTTGTTTAAATATATATTAGGTATATCTACCTACGTAAATAATCATAAAAGTATACGAATTAATATTAAATCATGATCCACGTGGCATATTATATTGTATTATTGTATATTATAAATTATAGTTTGTTTTAAATATCCCCTGCTGCCTAGTCACAACATTTTCAAAATTAAGAAAAAAAAATGTTTTTACACCTACCTTCTATTTTATTTTGATTATTCTATAGTTGAAATAGCATCCCATGTATGCTGTATACATAATATACTATGAAAATCTATTATAATAGGTAATCGCAGTACTTAGTAGGTGAGTACTATAATAATTTATACTAATAAAATGTTAATGACTGCACGAGTCTCGTTATTTATACACTACAAGAATTTTTTTTCTTATAAAACAAGTAACATGTTAAGTGTATTTGGAAATACATTTTTACTAGTTATACCTGAAAACTGCATAATATAGTTAGGTACTTATATTTTAGCACCTCTACATTTCATGACTGTCTAGTTGTGTCAATGGATGCTATGCCTATACCAACAATTTTTTATTAATCTATAATATTATTATGATTAATGATTTTTTCCACATAGGAATATAATATTCATTATATTATATTGTATTGACAAAAATAATTTTATTTTAAATTTGAATACCAACAGACAATATGGATTTGGTTTCTTACTTAGTGTCCGATTAGAATCTTCAATGTATTGGGTTAGGTTAGGCTGTCACATCAAAATTGAAAATGTAGTATACTGTAATGCAATAATACACCTATACATACTACATGATAATATATTATATATTATATTACTTTATAGTCTATTATATACATACATATTTATGTATATATGGATCGGTACTATAGGTAGGTATTCATAATGTTAAATTATACATATTTTTAACTTGAGATTATCGGGGATATTAACAAATATGCGTGACTAAAGAGAGGGCAGTGCCTGAATAAATAAAATTGATTTAAGTGATTTAAAAAACATGTTTTTAAAAAAAAAGTAAAGATGGGTGGTACCTACCTCTGTTCTGACCACTTTGTAAAATTCCCCTGTTCATGTCGTCTGTCTGCCGTTAATTATATTACAAAATAAAAAGTGTTGGAATTTATTTACTATATAAGGTGACCTAACTATAAAGTATGAAGTATGTATATATTATATCTACGTTATGTGTCATACATACATACATATATTATGCTTAAGGCATACTCAATGTTTAAGTATACCAGTTATACATTTAAACCACTTTCTATCCGAATCTTCTTCCTGTATACATCAAGTCTGACGTATTGTTAATAATTACTTACTAAAGGTAATATTTACGTATTACTTTTATGAACGGTAATAAATTAGAATACTCGGATTTCTGTAACCAAAAAGTATCTATTTATTGATTAATATAGTATATTAATCTTATTTATTTGTATAATGTTCTAGTTTATTTTACCTATTAAATTGTAAACTCTGTGGTTCAGAAAAATAATGATTTTTCAATCGTAGGTATACATTTTATTTAAATACGTAAAAATTGCTAAATTGTTGTAAAAATATAAAATCGTTAATACGATGTGGTTACAACACTTTTTTGTAGCGTAAACGTGCTTGGTAAATGTATAGTGATTTTTTTAGAAAACAATGTTCGGCAATCGGCATCATCTAAAACTTGCCTAGAGACTTTCCCTTTATACCTGTACATACCTATATTATTGGTGTAGATATTTCTCTATACTTTGATTACGATATTTTAATAGACATTCGTAAATGTATTGTACCAGCTACCTATATAGTACTTATACCTACGCATATATATATAGTCAACCGAGACGATGGTTAAAGTTATATATTTTATAATATATATATATTATTCCTACTCTTCTCTTACTCGTGATTAAATTGTTATGAAAGCGTAAAATAATAATTATTATGATTTGCATCGCACTGATATCCAAATTCCTATAAGTAAATACATAGGTTAAAAAAAATAGTAACAGCGTTTAAACATTTTACTTGTACATCAATTATTAATACCTACCTACATGATCTAAACGTGACTAAAGTGTGTATACACTTTCGCTTTTCAGTTTTATTTTTGTTAATTATTTTCATTTTTTTTTTACCACTTTATTCTAACTACATACTTTCCCTCCGGTTGTAATCCGATCGGCTGGCAGTCTGACTGACGACATTCGGATGGATTTAGATCTATATACAAAATAAAACACGTCATTATTTCTACACAGCATATACAATATACATGCAGACTATAGCTGTAAACACAGTTGGGACTAAAATGCATAACATATTTATAAGTCATAGGTACCTTGCAGGAATTTATGAATGGAAGCTTTCATTATTTATAACGGAAAACACTATACGTCAGTAAGACTCAGCACTCTCTTCCTAGGTAGGAATATCATGACTATATTATTATACATAACTTGCACATTTTGTAAATTGTATAGTAATTTATGTTTTTTTAGAATTCTACTATTTATTTCCTAAACCTTTAGTGTTATTTACTGAAAACATACTGATAGAACAACATTCAGTATAGTTATACTATTTAATATTTATATGTAATTATATGTCCGCTCCTATAAAAACACCATATAACAATTTATCAGTGATTTCTATTTTTAAATTAAATGAAATGAGATTATTATAAAATATTCTCTTAAAGAAAATAATGAATACCTTATGAAATGTCAGGATCAATGTTCGATTAGAAAACGAAAATAATTATACTGGATAATTAAATAGGTAAGTACCTACTATTTCGAATATTTTTGTAAATAATTATTTATGCGTTCATTACAATATTTTAATGTTATTTTTAATTACCTTAATTGCATACTTATTTGGAGTTACGCACTTACTTCAAAAAAATTAATTCGTTTTAGGTACCTACAGTCTATTTGCGACAAATTTACCTGTTTAAATATTTTACAATAACGACCCAATCAAATATATAGGTATACCTAAATACCCAATACAAATTAAAATTATTTAATTATGTAATGAATTTAAGTTTATTTCTGATCAATATAATTAGTTAATAATCTTATTGTGTACTAATTCAATTTATTTTTTAGAATAAAGAACTTTTTCACAACACATGTACCTAGTATTTTATTTTATTCAGACGATTTTTTCCACGATTCGTCTTACAAAATAAATCGAGTCAAGTAAAAGTGATAGGTACCTACCGCTACTAGCTATATTTTTCATACCAACGAATATGAATGACAATCGTTCTAAATTAAGGGGGGGGGGCTGCATTCCTTGTTGTACTACGCCAGAAAAAGATTGTTCTCAACGGGGAGACAATGGCCTTGAATAAATGACGACGACTGGTCTATAACCTACTTGATGAATCGAACTCGGCCTCTTTTATACAAAACCACAAACGACGTAAATGACGGTCAAACAGAATAGATAGTTTTCTTTATAAATTAAATAATAAAATGATATTGTAATTTATCAAGATATTATATTAGTTTTTTAAAAACACTTTTTTGTATCAAAATATTCTCTTATTTTCATAATTTTTCCTCTTATGTTTTATTATAGAAATGCATACGCCATACCTATAGGCTTACGGTATAGGCAATATCTAACTGTATAATTTAAGTCACTGAATTGTGGTGATAAAAGGTATAGTGACAATATGTATAGAAAGTAGGCGAATAGATAGTGAACATTATTGTAAGTCTACACATAGTAGTATAGTACCTACCATAGTATGAGCTTCATAATATAAGTAATAACTGTACTCCTATTGTACTTGTGGTTTGTATATACCACAAGAAAAAAAATATCCAGGTCATGTAGGTAAGTATACTGAAGAAACAGTTCACATAGGTAGAAAATATATTATTAATGGAGGTGTTATACAAAATAAATGAGAATTTCAGTATTTATTTAAGTATATTATGTAGATACTTGTGTGTTATCATACATTCATACTTATATATAAATATATATATATATATAACATAATATATTAATATACGTATGTGCTTTTTATTTTTCTATATTTTTAAAATGTTAAATGCCTACAATGTAACTAAATAGTAAATAGTTTTTATTATACTATTATGTACCTACTATTATTATACTGTAGTTTTATATTTAATTGTATCGTCTATACGGCTACCTATACCTATCTATTATTTTAATTTTGAATAATTATTGTCGATTAATAAGTTAAGTCTAATTATTATAATCTACCCTAGGTACCTCTATAACATTATGAATCTTCTATATCACTCCTGGATGATTTACGCAAAATGAAAACGAATATCATATTATAAATACTTATACAGTTATACCTATTATATCTAGGTGCATGTTTATAATGTGTCTGCAGTGACAGTGACACATACTTAGAACAACACACATAACGAGCTTCAAACAACATTAAGCAGTTTTCATCAAATATTATTTAATTTTTAGTTGCAAAACGATTACATCATTCCTGCGTCATAAATCATCTTGCCTGTCTATAAATCATTGGTGCAAAAGCCGGAAGAATAGATTAAACACTCAGCCAGTCAGCAGCATCATTATTAGTGAAACCATTAGTATATTGTCCATTAGTATATTGTAGACTGTAGGTATATATCGTATATAATATACACTATGCCGAATACTTAGGTACCTATTTTAAACGTCTCTATATAGAATGTTTGTTGACTTGTTGTTAGACATCAATTATTTCGAAATTATTAAACTATTATCTAACGTATGGATATTCTTATGTAATCACACATATTGTATACTTGTATCATTTATAATTTATATTATACTTTGCAGATAGTTAAAAAAAATTAAATTGTATTTTTTTAAATATTTTTAAAATAATTATCTTTTCCTATAGAATATAATATTATACACTTAATCTAATTCTAAATTTTGATTTTCGCTTTTAAACCAATACCTACCTCATTTTTTTTTTAAATTTCGATTTAATAGTTTGTATTGGTAGCTTATAAATTATAGGTGCATGAATTATTGTATAGCTTTTAAAGTTGTTATTTTATTATAGTCTATAGACATTACAGACAATGCTTTATCTTGGAAGTCAGAAACATAGTTTACCAGGTGGGTTTAATCGTTTTAAATTTTAGGGAAAATTATATTACATAATAATATCACATATTTTAATTGCGATGTATAACTATATAGGTATAGGTATAAATGTATAATGTATATATGTATATCGTACATGGACTATTAACTATTGTATATATAGTGTATATAATTACTCAGGTATTCACTTTTACTTTAACATTTACTATGAAATATAGGTTTATGTTTATCATATGTCATTCCGACATTACAATGTGGGAATATGTTATAGTTTTTAAAAATAATCACGAATCAATCGAGTTAACGTAGGTACCAGGTTAAATAATTTTAAAGGTACCTACCAATAATTAAAATCAAAATAGATAAAATAGATTTTTTTATTAATTCCATAATTAATGTACATTAATATAAGTATACGTATACTTATATTAATATAAAACAAACAGCAACCATTCAAATTCAGATTTCAAACAAATAAGTTAGAAAAAAGTTATTGCGATAACTGCGATGACGGGACTAACACAGCACCACAGCGTTGACCTATCTATATAATACTGTAACCGTAGATTGAGGATAGTTAAAATAAGTCATATAAATTTACATTAGACATCTATAAAGCAAAGACGCTAACTAGTTTAAACTAGAAAAGTGCATATTACTAAATTAATGTAAGATTTTAAAACAATATAATGCTTAGATGCCTTACTGCCTTAGACGTAATTATAATAATTAATAATTATACACATTTAACATTCAATACATTTCCTATCTCCAATATATATTTGTTCTGCTTATGTTCATATATGAAGTTCCCTACATAAAACTATAGTTTTATTTTAAGATGTTGTTTAACCGATTTTGAGTCGGTTAGGATTTCTTATTCGCGGTCCATAGCGATAATGATGTTGGATAATGCTGTCCTGGCATCACTTTCTTCGAAAACGTTCAATACTTCCATTGCTTTTTTTGAGTGCTCCTTTTGTAATTGTTTCGTGTAATTAATTCCTGGACCTTTAATAACGACATCGTGCACCTAAAGGTTCAATAAAATAGATACATTACAAATTTTGTTTGAAATACATAAATCAAAATAATCAAACTATTGAGAATTATAAATTCATAAATATATGTGACTGTATGAGTTAATGATAATTTATTACATTTTATTCGGGCGAAAACCAAAGTATAAATCTGAAGGTCATACATGTATGGATATGAATTTTAATGTTATGGTATATTTCTATGTTCTAACATGATTTAAACTTTATAGGTACGTTTAAATATATTCTCAATCAATAAAGTAACCTATAAATATATATATATATATATATATATATATATATATATATATATATATATATATTTTCATAAATAGTAATAGGGGGTAAAAATAATAAATTTAAAAAATTATATCCCAAATAGGTACAGGTGACATTATAAAACACAATAGGTTTTTATACTTTGATATTTTTAATCTGTTTATATTTAAATAAAATAATATAAGCTAAACAAAACAAAACGTTGTTAATTATCCAAAATTATGCATTTTGACTTTTATATCATTAAATTACCTATACTTTTAAATGACTAGTAAAAATAATGATTGAAATCAAACCAGTTGAAAGTCGGAGTTGTGTAAAAAAATAAAGTAGGATAATAATTGTCTTATAATTTACAATGTTACATATCCCCCCCCCCCACCAATTGGGGCCCCCATTAAATATTTAAAATAAAGAAAATATAAAGAAAATACTTCGACAATTTTACTTGTACTATTAAAATATACTTATAACAATGCAATTATTAACAAATAAAAAAAACTCAATAGGTACTACTTTAGTAAAATAAAGTTATCTACCTAGTTATTTTATTTACAAGCAAACGAATACTTTAGGCATACAATCTGTTAAGTCTAAAGTCATACAAATACACAATATATTGTAATTTTAACTATTAAATACCTCAAAGTGCGTATACACTTTTAATTTAACGCACATCAATCAATATCTATTTAACTTATTTTTATTGTAATACGAGTATGGAGTAGTACGTTGATGACGAATGACGACGATATTTTAAATAAATAATATATGATATTAAGGGTACGTTATAGGCAACATAACTTACACATGCGGGCAATTTCAATTTAGGTACATATTTAGATACCTATTATTTATTACCTATTTCTTATTAATGCCATTAGTGCCAATGGACTCTATCGAAGTCTAATCGAAGTAATTTTAAAATAATTGTGTTATATATGCTGACTATGGATGTTTTACATTTTTACAATGATTTTGTATCAATATTAATAAAAATATAATAAAATATTATATTTATTAATGTGTTTGTGATAACATAGGTAATACTATTAATTATAAATACCTAATATATTATTATGAGTATTCATAATCAATAGTAATAGGAGGTACCTAATACCTATGTTGTTTTTCTATTATTCAAAAATTATTATTTCATTTTCATCTTCACCAACTATATAATAAATGCATCAAGCCATTAATTGTATTTTATAAGTTTAACGGACGGAAAGTTTAGTTAAAATATAATATAGTGAATTTGATATTTACGTCTTGCATTTATATTGTTTTTAAATTATTTTTGAATGCGCCCATCTAAATTTTTCATAAGCCAAATATTTTATATTAGCTAAATCTTAATATTCTATAATCTTAATATTATAACTTTTATATTAGATAATAAGGGTCGTAAGAATTTCGGAAATGGTAACAAATTCATACGAATTGCTTACTAAATGACGGGACAGTAAAAATAATCCAACACCATTGAATCTCAGGGGGAAGGGTCTGAAGGAACGTTTCTCTAGCATCGTCTCAGTTTTTTGTTTGTGGGATGAAAACTAAAGGCATACAATTTTGAAAAATGGTAATTTAAATGTATACAAATTGCATGCTGAATATCTACAAAAAAAGGTGGGGTGGGGTGCTAGGATCAATTTGTAGATATTTGTTCGTTTCTGATTGCTATACAATTATGTTCATTGAGATTAATAACTACATATTATGTTAATATAGTGAAAAATTACAATTTATGTTATATAAATGATAATATTTTTATTTTTACTAAGTTTTAGAAATACATTAAGTATATAATACATAGACAATATTAAATATTTTTGATAGGTAATTATTTTGTTTTATAATAAACATTATATACAATTATTAGTTAATTAATTATTGTATTAGGTAGGTATAGTAGGTATAGTAGTTATAGTATATTATCCTGGTTGAATATACATTGTATTTGATGAGACTTTGGTTCGATTAATAGACTTAAACTAGTAAATAGTATAGTAATAGTATAGTAGTAGCACCTGCCACCTAGGTAGCATATATTATTATATTATAAAAATGTTTCTTCTTGATCAAAATCAAAAATCAATCTTTTGATGTAATACAATATCTTTATATAAGTTTATATTTAGTGAAATTAGTAAATACTTGAGAGAAAATTTACTTTGACATAGTCGACGTCTTGAACAGAATTAATGCCCTTGTCGATTTCTTTAAACAATGACGAATCGTGCTCAAGGTGGAACATAACTGGTGCTGAAGTGAGGTTGAAAGAGATTCCCAACGAGTATGGCGAACCAGACAAAAATGGTTCCAAATCTAAATACGCCTATAAATCAAGCAACAACTTAATAAATCATTTGTGAAGCAAATTACTGGTTGGTTTTATATGTATTATAATAACTTGTTACCATTTTTATAATCATTGTTCATCAATATTGAGTATTAACATTTTTAAGAGAGACCTATTTGAATTGGAAATTTAATTTAGATGTCAATATACCTATAATTTGTATATCCTGCTCTATGTTAGGTATGGGTGTAGTTTATACGTAATATTAATTTTATTCTTTATACTGTTATTATAATTATAGTCTATTTAATCTCATTGATTTCATAACAGTATATCCCTTTATAATTATAAAATCATTGCGACGATATCACTTAATTCCATCGCGATTCGATTACAATTTGAACTAAAATTTTACCTAAGACCTGCACGGTCTAGGGTTTTCTGAAATTGTTCGGTCTGTTGCAGTAATTCTCACCTGTCCCACCACTTCACGATCTCTTAATGATATTTTAATTTTGAAGCAAGTTATGATAATTTTACAATTATTAACAAAAAATTTACAATTTTAAGATGTTCGTATTAACTTGTTTCGTAAGAGGACGCCACATTATTGATATAGAAACATTTTTGAAAAACACAGACATTATTATAAATTATGCTTTTACCTTTAAACTTGTTGCAGTTATAGAGAACATTAATAATATAACATTAAAACAAAACTATAACGAAACTATAAAGTACGTGAACTGGTGAACTAATGAACTTAATATTGTTCGCCATGGGAACGCGTGCGGGGACAATACATTATACGATAGGTGCGCATGCAGACGTGACGTCCTCTATCGGCAGGACATAATTTATTATTATCTTAGTTCATGGTCGCGCTCAAGCCACAAGTGGTTTACCTGCCAGGCTAGCGACAGATGTTTACCGAACAAAAAGCCCTGTTTCTGCAACCGTTCGCCGTGGCCGGCCAATAAGAGCGCGCCCTGACAGGACTTTCCCAGCAGGCTGCCGGCTGACAGTACGTTGCGCCTGGTCCAGTCGCGTAGGGCGGGCGTTAGCGGCATGCCACCCCGCAGTTTTCCGGACGGTTGGAGAGGGTTGAACCGCAGCCGAGCCGAGCTGAGCTTTCGGTCGAGCGGCTCGAACGGCGACGGCAGTGGATTGTTTTGCGAGTCTCTGCGGCCCACGAACTCAGCCTCGGACAGGTCGCGTAGGGCACTGCTGATCAGTTCCATGAGCTAAAAGCGGAACAAAAAAAACTTCAAAATAATATTATAATTACGTATAGCGGTATATTCAGGAACGGATTTAGGGGGGAGGCGAGACCCCACAAGACTCAACTAATAAGAGGCCCCTCAAAATAAGTACATTTGGCAGTAAGTTTGTCAACTTTATATGGGCCCTAGGGTCCTACAACCATAAATCTGGTCCTGAGTATATACTTACATAGTAATATTATTTTGACGTTTTACGATGCATAAAGATAAAAAATCTATATTTTATTGTGCGCATATACTATAATATAGATACCTATATAAGTCCGCTTAATTTTCCAAAAAATACTTCCGAGGAACTTTTCTTCTAAAATCTAAATTTTGTATCTATTAGGGAATTAGGTAGGTAGGCAATACTAATAATGAATATTATTTAGATCGTGGTGAATTGGTCGCGAACAATATCGATCGCCGGTACAATTGGTCGCCAGGAATATTGACAGATGAACGAACATTTTTATTTTCTTAGTTATTTTATTATGTAGGTAGGTACCTACTAGGAGTTAGGACACTAAGTATATCTCATAAAGAATATTCATAAACTATTATTACTTTATATAAATTTGTGCCTAAATATTTTATGAATTATAAACAATTAAATGTGAAATTTTTATTTGATTTAATTTTTAATTTTTAATTGACGATCAATATTATTATTATTATTCTGACTATCAATTTATTGTACCCGCGATCAATTGTTTTTAATTCGCGGCGACCAATCCACCGGATACGCAATGAAACTTATGGTAGGTACCTGTTAAAGTATTTTTGGATAATTTTATACTTGCACCACTTATAAATTAGAATAATATTATGTATCTGCTGAGCAGTAAAAATCATAATTAATGATATAATGTTGTAATTTGTAATCACGGCCGTAGCCAGAGAGTGTGTTGATTAAATGTGTTGGTGTTAGGATCGGTTTTTTCATCTAGTATCTTGGTGTTTTAGTCTAAAAACGGTGTCCACGGTTTCAGACAGAACGTCATAGTAAACATTTTTTTATTCGCAGCATATACCTACTCACGTTTTGATTTTTCAGCATCGACAGTTCGTAGAAAGAGTTGGCCAGCAGATAGTCGCCGCTGAGCAAGCCAATCTTGTTGCCGAAGCTCATGTCGTCGTGGTCGACGGATTTAGGTAACATTTCTGGGTATATATTTATAAGACCGTTGTGCATCAGGTGGCTAGTGCGGATCATTTCTGCGATCTCGGCCAGCGCCCTCTGACTGCGTAAAACGCCTGACTTGTCTTCGTCCGCAGAGCTGTCCACGTTTATATGACCAGCCGCCTTGGACACGAGTAGGACGATCAACCCCCAAGCTTGCATGTTACTCTGGCAGTTGCTAAGCAACCCTCTGCTCGTAAGTACGACAATAAGAAATATTATATATATATA
>NC_042494.1:22208827-22228259 GCF_005508785.2 Acyrthosiphon pisum
TGCAGCAAGTTACATCCAAAAACAGTTGAACAATCATAATTATTTTAAGTTGCAATTTTTTACTGATAACGGAGTGCACGGGTCAGCTTGGTATGAATGTTTGTGTGTAGATTAGACTCTGGAAAGAAGATAGATTAATTTAATAAGGATTAAATTTGGTTTTTTTTATTCATTGGATTTTAGTACGGTTAGGTTAGGATTTTGTATTAATTGATTATATTAACCCACCGTAGGTGGAATTAAGTAAAAACGATACTGCTGCGAACCAGAATTTTTATTCTGGGCCACGGAAAAGTTAAGATAAGTTTTAAACACCATACACTGATTATTAAATAACGATTTGAACAAAGTTTGAGTCATATAGAGTTGGTACCTACATTTAACGGGCAACGAAGTGCACGGGATCAGCTATTTTTGATAAAAATATAATATTTATCATTATTACCGCTAGAAACATTTCAATACGTTTTCATTAACCATTTTTTATATTTACTTGCCGATCACATTAAACGATACAATTTTAATAAAAAATTATACATATCAACGTCCGAAGGCAAAATAAACAACCAATCACGGGCGAAGCTGTGACGGGTCGGCTAGTATACAATAATTAATTAATTGACATGAATCAGCAATATATGCTTCCAATATTATCGGTGTCCTGTTAAAAAATCTACTTAAGTTATTGCATAACATTTTTTATTTAATCAATGTCGAATATAGGTATTGAAATCGTGTCATTTTAAAGATAATATTTTGTAAGTGTATTTGCATGTCTTTCTAGGTACTATATGTCGTATATATTGTAGACAGTCGTCAATATAATATTATTAAATAATATATATATTATGTAATATAGGTGGGAATATCTTTAGAAACTTATTATTAAGATAGATCAAGCCAGCGTAGCAAGATGTGCTGAGGCGACAATAATATATTTTTCTATATTATAACATCGCTGCACGGGCAGACATGGGCAGTCCTGTAGTTGTCGTCGAGAACGTATAGCCGTATACCTAGGTACAATTCTACGTGAAAAGCGACGGTTGTAGTACCTACGTGCTAAGACTTAGCAGCTAAGTCTAAATGTTTCCAACCAGAAACTTGTGTTTGAATATTATTTGAAATTATTTTAAGTCTTCAACGTTCTTCCCTTTTAAAGAGGAACTGTAAAATAATGTATAAAATTATACGTACCTACAGGCTACAGTCGATGAAGTTTATTTTAACAGATAGCGCTGCGGTATATATATGAAATTCTGATAGTTATTCCGATTTTAAAGAAACGGACGTAGTACCCCTACAAAGCTAACGGCGCTAATCTCAATTTATTCTAGAGAGTCATTATAGCTTATGCCTTACGAAGGTAATAGTAGGTCTTGCCGCGTGTCACTCAGACTTACTCTATACGGATTACGGAGTGTAACAGGACGACGACCTGACAAATGAAATAGGTTTTGTTCATCAATATTTTATTATTTTTATTTTTTTTTTTGTATAATTTATTGATTTATGGATTACATGTTCAAACATTACATGTTTACTAACATTTTTTATTCTATTTTTTAAATCTAATATAATTTTTTTTTGAAAAATTCAAAGTAGTCAATTTGTAAATCTGGTTTTTAGAAAAATTTCGATTGTGTATATATAATGTATTTATTGAAGAGTGAAGACGTTAATTTATTTTTGAAATTTTTTTTGAAATCTCATTATTTTTGTTAAATAAAATTTATCCAATTTTAAAAAATATTTTTAATTCAAAAGTATAAATTAAAAAAAAAAATATTTTATGAACATTTTTAAAAAGATATATACTTGTTAAAATCTAATTTTTTTTAAAGTTATTAATTTGAAAATTAATGGGTATTAAAAATGCATAACAAATAAGACACTTGACTTATATAAATATTTTTACAGTCAAAAGTTTATAAAATAATAATTTCTAGGTCTAGGATTTATATGAAAAAAGCTGAATTAATCATTCAT
The DNA here is from genome assembly GCF_005508785.2 of Acyrthosiphon pisum. NCBI lineage: Eukaryota > Metazoa > Arthropoda > Insecta > Hemiptera > Aphididae > Acyrthosiphon > Acyrthosiphon pisum. The sequence continues at coordinate 22,210,817 of NC_042494.1, forward strand.
ACGAAAAAATATTTATTCGGCATGCAAGTAATACTCGACAAACCAGATAATTTAGAAAAAAGAGATGGTTTATTATAGCGTGCTTCCAGAAGTCGGTTAGTGTTCAAACGTTCAAATGCCAAAGTAGTTATACCTATCACTAACGGGTTGCCGATAACATTGCCATTTTCCGGTATTGATAGATATAGGTGCCACAAGTGTAGATGTTAATTTCATCAAGTAAATCATTTACCTAATTAAAATGTATACTAATTAATACTAATTGGAACGTTAATTTTATTATTCATCACATCGAATTTTTCTTTGTACCTCATGATATACCAAACTATTTTAATGTTGGATACTTGAATTGTTATGCTTCGGAATTTTATTTCTAGTCCAGTTAAGTAGTTCACCCAATAGTACGTATAAAGATATATGATTATAATTTTATTTATAATAATAGACAATAGTATTTTGTTTAAAATCGTTTATTGAAGTGACCTCGTGAGTAAGTAGGTAATGAATAATGATAGTTTTCATTTAGATCCTATTTCGTCGTATGATTTTGAATCAAATAGAAGCCGAAAATATGGGCATGGCTTTTTTCCGCCCAAAACCCGGAAAGACGTTTCCGCTAAATACTATTTGGCAACCATAACATGTAGGTACAAAGGTAACAATCACGTATGTAGGTACACTAAAATAAGAAAATATTCTTATCACAATATTATGTAATTGCATACTGCATAATATATAAGATATCCATCATATTTAAATATTTTAAAATGTCATAAACAAAAATAATAATACAAGTAATCATAATACTGAAATCGAATAATAGAATTAAATTATAGTTAAAAAAAAAAAATCACATAAATTTCATCAATTGAATATTTACGGTTTGAACTCGGTAGGTACCTATCTATAATTTATAAATTATGTCTTTGACAAAATATGTTGAGATGGCTGCGGCCTGCGATGCAGTTTTTATTTCCGTTATCGATGATTATAGATGAATACATAATAATATAGTGTTTATACTATTGTAAAGTCTCTCCGATTACCTACTTACAAATCTCAAAGCACTATTTCATGTTGCATTACTATATAGGTACCTACATAGCTTAAAAATTTAAATCATTGCAGGTAACCAATCTTTCTTTAGCGGAAATGTCCTATGCCGGTGGAAACGGTAATCGTATCTTTTTCGTTTTCGGCGGAATAGATCTGCGGCGGAAATGGCCGACATGAGAAAAATATATCTACATTTAATATTGATCGTATTTTAAACTGTTAGGGGTTTCTCGTGAACCGCGGAACCAGGGGCGGTGTTTTCACGCGGTCACCGCTGCAGCCTGCAGTGTGATAACATTATAATATGTGTGCTGGTGCAGTATATGACGAAGCTTCAGGGTTAATATACACGCGACTCACTTGACCGTTTTCAGTAGCGGGTGGTTGGAGCTGACCATGCGGCGTAGGTGCAGGGCGACGTTGGCTATCTCGTCGCTCAGCAACCACCTGAGGCTCAGGAACGACGACGGGTAACCGACCACCTTCTCGGCCTCGGACACCGCGCGGTTCCAGTCTGGTTTCTGCAGCCGACCGCGGTTGCCGTCGCACCGCGTCCCGATGACCCCCGATGACGGAGCGTAAAGTCGACGGCGGACGACGCGGCTGGCCGGCCCGTTTCGCAGCATCCGGACGGCCGTCGGCGACCGTGCGACGTTCATGGCGGCGTACAGTTGGTTAGCGATTGACGCGTCGTCGGGCGCACTCGCGCGCCTATTCGTCTGACGTGTAATAAATAATAATGTCCGAACAGTATTATACCTACTCCGCAGACGGGACGAAACGGAGAAAACCGTAGACAGAAAAGTACTCAAAGTTGTAAGATTTGAAAAAAAAAATGCTCACCAGACGGTCGATTGATCGATATTAGATATAAGATTAAAGATAGGTATTAATATAATGCGGTCACACCGGTACATTACGGTTGAAATTTTTACGTGAGATGCCAAACGAATATCCATACTATTTTGGTTTGTTGAAATGATAGTTTATACCTATGTCTGGTTGTTATTATGTCTTTGATTAATGTACAGTTATTTTTACTCTAAAGTCTACAGCACTGCCGCTACGGCCGGTCTTTAGATTTTCTGTGCTCGTTGATTTTGTTTTCAATAAATACTTTCCTAATCTCCATATCAATTAAAATATATGATTATAATTTTCGTCAACATTACTTCGTTTCGTTACGTAAATATTCTAATCATCTAAATAATATGACTAATCATTCGAGAGATTATAGCTTTGACCTAAAGACTTATAAGTCGGTTTATCTTCAGATTTAATGGTTTTTATTTTATCTATGATTTTTCTTGTTTAATTTAAACCGTTTTCGTTGTATTGTTATTTGAATAATTATTGATATTTTCCTAGTATATAATATATTATAGTCAAGATGAATCATAAAAACGAAATAAGTTATAGGTAGGTATTAAAAATGTGTTTAACGAAATATATAATATGACTTTATATAAGTAGGTATCTATATAATAAAATTATAATTTATAGGTATTACATTTTTCTTAATCACTTGATTATTTTGTATAAGTAATTATAAATTAATATTATACTTAGTAGGTGGGCAATTGAAATTAGTAGGCAGTAGGAGTAGGTATGTGTATTTAGGTTTTTGTTTTGGGGGGGGGGGCATACGATTATATCCAATAACCCCGCCTTTAAAGTTAGAGGCCTTAAATTAAGACACCAAAAACGTTTGCATATTATAATATACGACGCATGGTGGGGGGATTGATCCCCTTGATCCCCTTGATCCCCTTGATCCCTCATAAATACGTCACTAATGAGTATGTGTTATACAGGTGTCAGGTACTACCTAAGATTTGTTTTTAATTTCCTAATCATTTTCAAAAAATTGAAAAAATAGCAAAGAATCAATTTTTAAAACAATAATTTAAAACAGTACTTTGAAATTAAGACATCCATCTCAGTACCAATAGCTGAGTAGCCCATCAAACCAGTGTGTTATAATTATTTTATAAATTATTAGTGATAAATTTAATATTGTGAGTTGTTATTATTAAACCACTCAAACATTTTTTGATGATAGCTTTATCGTATAATTGTTTTATAGTCTTATTATAAGGTTAGTTTTTAAACATTTTAAATTAATCATCAGTACTGACGTTGTTTTAGCATAGTAGTAGCGTAAATGCGCAATTTGAATCATAAATTATAACATATACCTAGTTATATGCGTGTCTTATGAAATTGTTAAAAAAAATGTGTTTAGTGATATTACAGCTTAACCACACTGCAGTGCATTTTTTAGGAATTCACTGGGCGACAAAAAATATATATTCTCAAAATAAATATTAAATTAGGTATATTATGATTAAATTATATCATGCTCACACATAATTAGGTATTAAAAATAAATATTAAAGTTAGAAATAATAAGCAAATGGTAAAAGTTAATAAAGATGAGTTATAATTTATTTAAAATAAGAGATAATTTCATGGAAGATATTATAGGTAATAGGTATGTATAATTCATTACTTAATATTTTCCTTAGGTTCCATATTACAGACTTGGGACTGTCAGTACCTGAACACAGTGGCGCAACTAGTGGGTAAGTAAGAAAAGTGAAACTTTGGGGCCCCAAATTCACCTATATTTTTTTTATAAATATTACATTAAAATGAGATGGTTATGCTATAATTACCTATACTATTATTTTAATACCTAGTTATTGTTAATAGCCTATGGATTACTTATATTACACTACGAGTTATTATCATGGATAAATGGAGGCCAAGAATAATGTTCTCAAATATATACCTACAACAATCAACAGCCTACTCGTATTATTATTATAACAAGAAATTATGTTAATCCAATGTGAAAATAATGTTTAACAATACATATCTTAGACTCTGAATGTATTCAGTGGCGCCGAACCCATGTATTAGGTGTGGAAGCCGCCACACTTATTTTAGGGGTGGTCGTACCCCCGTCATTGGTGGGTAATCGTAATCCTAAGTATAAAATATACTGTACCAGTGGCGTAGCCAGGATTTTTTTTCGGGAGGTGCTGATCAACTTTTACACTTTTACACATTAAATACGTACTAGCACAAATAGATAGCTGAAAAGTGTTAATACATATTGTACATTTTTAAATATTTTAAATACAATTTAAGACTTTTTGAGCTACTATCGTAGACCATTAAAATAATTTTTAACATTTCGGGGGGGGCTGCAGCCCCCTCAGCCCCTCCCCTGGATACGCCACTGTACTGTACAAATATAAGAGAGATGACTTCCTAGTGGTCGTAGCGTGCAGTGTGTACTGTGTGATTACGTTAGAAATAGCCAATAACTAAATAATAATTTAACTTATAGTTTTACCATTAATAAATAAATTCTAGTATTTATAATCAAGTGTTGTGTAAAAAGTCAAAAATCTCTAATAATACCTACAGCGTACATTTACAATTTTTATTTTACAAGTGATAAAACAATTAGTAGCTATTAACTTAAATAGGTGGGGGGGGGGGGGTGATGGCCCCCCGGCACACAAGAATGAATTTTATTTTACAACGATTTGCGCTTTTATATTTTATTTTTATTTTATGTTTGCAATTACCTATTAAGACTATTAAACTAAAAACTTTTTTTTAACTGAGTTAAGTTAATATTTTTTTCCATATCAACTTTTAACTTATCGAGTTAAATTTATAATTTGTTAACTGTTAACTTTTAACTTATCGATCTTGTGTCCTCTTAACTTAACTTAACTTGAGTTAATTATTATCATTAACTTGCCTACCTTTGATTTTTTTTTAATCTCTCGCACGACATGAATTGAAAGTTAAAAATAATGGTGTGGAATATTGTCCACGGTAAAACTACCTAATAACCATGCAGTTTGAAGTCTTAAAAAAATGTTACTATAACCTCCTAGTTATCGTCCCAAGGACTTCAATTGACTGTGACGAAAATTGCAAGTTTGCACCTTTTTATCTGCTAGTCAGCAATGTCAAAAAAAAATAACTATATTATATTTCTTTAAATTGATAGTATTCGATATAAATGTAGTAAAATGTATAATAGTATAGACATTTGAGATTAATTGATGTTTTCTCAAATTAATCTAAATTGACAATAGCAATGAACACGTTTTTAAATTATTAAATTTTCATATTAACCTTTATTAATTGCGAACACATTATAAAAAGAATCAGCCAAATTGGTCATTCATTTTCGGAGCCAACCCGTAACAAAGATTTCCATTTTGCTTTTATATTTTTATATTATATAAAATATATTATAATTAATGATGGAAAGGTTTTGATTAGGGAGGAAGCGGTATACTGTGTACCCTTAATTGTTTAAGACCATTTACATTTTTTGCTAGGGGGCCCCATTTTATATTTGACTTTAGGGCCCTCAAATGTCTAGTTGCGCCACTGCCTGCACATTAAGCAAAAAAAAAATAGTTATTAAAATTATCATAGTATCAAATGCTAAAAAATAATCACAAATTAAATACACTTGTACCTATTTTATGACAATTTAACTTTTCATTTTCTTATTCATTATAATTTATTAACATTATCAAATAGTGGTACAGAGTACTGAGAATCGAAAATAAATATAATAATACCAATGATTTATATTTTTTATGAAAATAACCATCTCATCCTACATTGTACCTACTAACCTACTGGTCACTGGGCAAAATGTGAGCTTGGCCCGAAATAACCTTATATGTTGGATATTGTTAAAATCATATATCTATCAATTGATTAGACAAATTTATTATTTGTTGAGTAACTGACTATTCGAACGATTGAGAATATATTATAATCACTGTATACCGCTTATAAATTATCTACATTTATATTTATATTTGTTAAATATTAGTGTAAAATGTCATTTTTTATCGGTTAAAGACTGTGACAAACTCAAATATCTAATGTAGTTAGATTTATATCTTTTTTATTATTGTTTTCATTAGGAATAAAGGTTTCAACTACTAGTTCATTAGTTTATATTTACATTAAAGATGTTTTTTTTTACTTACTTTATCTTGCATAACTTATTAACCAATTAAGAATTGTGATTTGTGATACCATTGCAATAGGTAAATATTATTCACAACTAATTACCATTACTTAATTATAGATGACTGTACCATTCGCTAACTAGCACACAATAATCAAATTGATTCCATGATTATATTGCATGTATAGGTAGTGTGTACTTAATACAATATTTTGTTAATAGCATCAATAGAATACTTATAGTTTCTTATAGTTCTTAAGAATACGAATATTATTTCATAGAAGTTAGAACATGGTTGACATTTTGTTTGGGGTATACCTATGCTTAATAAAGCAAAAGTTATAGCTATAACAAAAAATATAAAATGTTATTAGGACAGGCCAATTAATGATAAAAATGAAAAAACTTCTTATTACAAATAAGGTTTTTAATTTTAATCTTAAATGCGGTGCCAGTTTTTAAAATTTTCCGCAATTCTATACAATTTTTAAATATTATACTTTATATTTTAGTTGCCACCCTAATTATAATAGTTTTTCAATAATCCACTGACCGATACCTATTAAGGTGGCATCGAAAATAAAATTACCAGAAGAATAATTATCAGGTCTTAAAGAGTTGTCAAATTTTGATAACTATTTTTTATCTGAAAGAAGAATTCCTACAGGCCACATTGAACTCAAATTTTTTATTTTATTTCAAATAATGGAATTTTTGTATTATTTTGGAAGACATATTATAGAGTTTGAGATAAAAATATTGAAAATTGGAGTTCAATGCGGAATGTAGAATATTACCCTCTATTAGTTTAAAAAAAATATATCAAATTTGGTTGATTCTACAGAACAGATTATTATTAATCTCGTAGAGCGATTTTTTGTGGACAAAATTACATTGCCACCCTGCGCCTTAAGTCCGTAAGTTATCTAATCATGGTCTGTTTCATGTCTAGTTTGGTCAATGGTTATAAGTTTTTTTTTACTGATGTTATGTACTGTTTAATTTTTGAACCAAGCCAAACTTGCGGCATCTGACGGGGAAAAATGAACTGAAAATTGCTTGGTAGTTAGTATAGTATTAGAACCAAATTAAATAATAGTAAGATTCTAAAATTGATCCAATAAAATTAAAATTTGTACTGAATTTGATGAAAAATGATTAAAAATAAAATGGAATTATTGTAAGCATGAATATAATTTATTTTCTCGTATTTTCATTTTTTTATGAACTGTTCACACTTTATAAAGTAAATGGTTTTGAATTATAACTTAATAACAATAATGTATTATATAATATCATTAACAGGCGCGGATCCAGAAGATTTTAACAGGGGGTGCTCAAAAAAAAGGTGGGCAAGTGGGTGTTGCTCTGCTTTACAGTAGGTTATAATTGGATCACTGTATAGTCTGTAATGGATAATGTTAAATTTGAATTCAATAATACAATATCATTATATAAGAAAAACGGTTCTGAGCGTTTAAAATTTAAAATGTCCGTAAACAGTTCAAAATATTTTGTACATTTTATCAAGTATGGGAATTGATAAGATGTTATATATGATGTAAATTTTAAGTATATCTACAAGTATTCGTGTTTGAATTACAAGAAAATCGCTACAGGCCTACTCATGCCTACATAAGAAATCCAGAAAATATACAACAATGTAAAAGTTTATGAATTTCTAACTCAAAATAATTTGCACATTTTCATGATTTTTATGTATTTTGTTAACATTTGAACGTTAAATACTTATAAGAAAAAATTGTGACTGCATTTTTAAAATTTTTCAACTGCCATTGTAACAATATATAATATATTTTCAAACTTTAAAATGTTATTGACATTCATAGAAAAAAATACTTATAAAATTGGAAACTAAAAATGTTCAAAACAAATCAAAATATTTTGAAAATTTGTATCTGGTTATTTGTTTTTGAGTTACACCAAAAACCAGAATTGATTACATCGAAAGCCGATTTTGCTTAAAATTTTTCGTTTTCCTTAATTTTTGTTTTATTTTTCCCGGCGCTTTTAAAACTATTATAATTTTAAATTTGGACCTTCTGAATGAACCAACTAGATTCACTTTCCCATCGATCGAGATACTGTTGAAGAAAATCGAAGCAGTTGTACTGCCCTAAATACGGCGATGACAGAAACAAAGAAAAAATTTAAAAAATAAAAAAAAACACATCACCCACACATCGCTCCGATCAGAATTTAAAAAAAAAAATGGTTACACCTTTATATTTTAGATTATTATACAAATGTGTTTTATTAGTGGCTTAGACGACAGGGGGTGCTCGAGCACCCATAGCCCCCCCCCCCTGAATTCACGCTTGATCATTAATGCAATGTTTTTGGCCAAAATTAAACCAACATGCTGTAAAAATGTACTATTCTAATAGAATATAAAATGTTTAATAGTGCCTTCTTAATATAAATTATTTATGAAATATTCTTAGAAATACAAGGTTAACCATCTTCACTCAGAATAATTTATGTATGCAATGATTTATCAATTTATCATTGAATTCAAATTGAACACATCTATTACTGTGACGAGGTAAGCTGATCACCTACTACGTAGTAGTCTGACTTCCCTAGTTTTTTTAAACTTTAAATGCAAGAGTAAATGCTTATTATGTCTTTTGAGTATGTAGTTCCCTCATCAGGTTTCTATTAGCTTAAATGCAGCTTCCTTCCTGAGTAAATGTATGGTATCAGGTATGCGGGAATACCTAAGTTGGTTGTATTAAAACTAAGCATTTTTATTATACAAGATTATACTTATGATTCGCAACATCAAATTGTAGTAAGCAAACTGAAAACAAGAATATAATGACATGAAAAAATATATGTAAAATATGAAAAAAAAAAACATTAATACAATGTCATACGTGTAATACAAACAATTTGTTTAAAATAATACATAAAATACTGTCATAGTTTTAACAAAGTAATATTGATCAATAAATGTTTATATAATCACAATAATAGAAAGTAGATCAATAATATTATAATCAAATATTTTTTTGACACAAAATATAATAATATGAATAATTGTATCAGAGAAATAATTTGTTCGAGAATGATAAAATTAAGAGATCAGATGTATACAAATTTAAATATTCATAAGCTACAGTTTCAGTATGATCAGAAAATACAATGTTAAATTATTTTATCACATAATGCGATTTATGTTCATGGACTGACATTTTAATTATTAAATGGGCAGAAGATAACTTGAAGAAAATAAAGATATATTTATAAAAATTACTGTAATTTTGTAAGCAAATAATTATCAACCACCCATTTCAGTTATAAGTTATAACTAATAATATATAAATTACACAAATAAAAAACAACTATATATAAATTACATTTTAAAATATACTAGGATCTTTAAAAAGTAAAATAATTATTGACAAGACAAATATGATCATACAGTGAATTTTATCAATGAGAAGCTTTTTTAAATTTTAAACACAATTTCCTATATTAGATTGCATTTTCAAACAGAAATAAATCTAAACTAAAACCACAAACTTCAGCAAATTTAGTATAAAAATCTAAGAAAAAAAAAAGACAACATCTTCTCTAAACAGAGCTTGTATGTTTGTGGCCCAAAATATGATGAAATTAACTAAACAAAATGTTGGTGTCTAAAAGCTGTTGTTAGAATAGCTAGTGAAGCGATACTGTAACTCAGAGTGATTCAACCTGTTTTAGTCTGTGGAACAATCATATATATTTTAAATAAATATTGTGATTATTTGAGAACATTCCCGCACACCATAGATTATTATTATCACTAAAAGTATAAGGATTATGACCCGTATAGTTAATAATATATATTATAATTAATCCGGTGTTATCGAATGGCATGCTTTTTACAAATATTTTTAAGTTATGAAATACTGTTTCAAGTTGCGGGTTGGATCACACTGATGTTACTGTTATTATTTACTACCAGATGGACCGTGGAGATACGTGGATATATGCATAGTAGTTAATTTAATATAAAATAATATGTGTTGAACAATGTACATAATACAATAACACAACTGAACTGTAAAATTATTATATGCAGTTTTTTCTAAAACAACAGTTAGTTATGGATTCAAAATATAATCAGGTACTCATAAACAAATCTAAAATTGTTTAATTATTTAATTTAAATATCAAAACACTATTGTAACATAATAAACTAAATAAATAATGTTTATCGAACTGTAATAAGACGATTTGGCAACAATGAATTATGCATTTTTTTATGTACTAAATTATGCACAAACATACAAACCCAGTTAAAACATTGACATTTGGCAAATATTGTTTTAATAATTGAAACATATTGTATTTCATAAAAACTGTATAATAAAATATACAAATACAAAATATTGTATAAATTGTTTATCTAAAATAATACTTTGTTAAGAAACTAAAGGTAAAAATAATACAAAGAAACTGCCAATAATTTATTCTTAACTTAAAAATAAATGTTGCTTCAAAAGTATATAACATACATAAAATAAATCAAATAAATCAAAAAAATTAACAACAAGAGAAAAGACAAAACTATAAAGTTGTTTCAACGTATTGGTCATGGTAAATTATATAGGTACTTGAGTGTATGCTATTTTACCATCAATTTAGTATGATATGTTATCTATAAGGGCTAACGAGTCACTAACAATGATATTATATTATGTCAAAATAGATATTGTTTAAATTGGTAACCAGTAGTGAGGTGTTTTTGGTGTAGAAACAACCTCCTTCATCATATCAATCATATTTATGCAAACATTTGTTATACGCCTCAGATTTCTACAAAATATGTTGTCATATGGTTCTATTTCATATTTGATATTATATTAATATGAAGATTGATGACTACAATAGTGTGTAAAGCCCCCACAAGTTATATTTAAATATAAAACTAAAAGACCCACTAAAAAAATTCTGGCTATACGCGTCTGTTGGTTTGTTAGATATTATAGTAAAATATTAAACAGTCCTGTCCTTTGATACAATTCTATTATTGAGACCGGTAGCTTCGTCTATTAAGATATCCATTTTACTCATAGATTTCTAATAAGCTTCTAAACATTGTTTACTCCAGAATTTTTTTAATAATAATAGAAATTAGAACTCAAATATGAACAGTCCATAGAAAAACAGAGTAGTTAATTAATGGATTACATCAAACAATGTTGATCTTCTAAATTGATATAAAATAAACAGTGAAAACAAAAAAAGGAGTTCAATAGTTTCTTGTGGAGGGTTACTTACTTTAGATACAGACTACTGAAATAAATAAATAAGTAAATAAATCTATATTTATATTATATAAATTCCAAAAATATGGAACTATTTAAGAAATAAACATAAAGTATGTGATGTACTATTTTGTATAACAATTTGTAAGGGATTAAATAGCATAATATAACAATAATAATTTGTTGGTAGATAGCATAACAATACAAGTGGTATTTTAAGTAGCATATAAGGACTAGTCGATACAGTAGAGAGCAAAGAATAATTAATATTTAATATTAAACCTAGAAGACGCGATCACAGTAAAATTGAAATTAGTTTAACTTAATTGAACTAAAATTATTTGTACCTAATTTAACAATTAAAAATGTTTTGACACTTTAAAATTATAATATGTATATGGTATTTATAAAGTAAAATATAATTGTCCAAGCTTTGGGCTAAAACGAGCACAAAACTATTGCCTGTTTGTATAAGTCTATATAATATTGTCAGTATTGTAGTTACCTTTTTTGTTCTTGTAATTCATTAGTACTTAATGTTACATCTGGATAACTGGCAAAAGGCGCAGTTTCAATTTTGGGGGACACCTAAAATTGAAGTTTATATATATATTTTTCAATAACATTTTTTACGAGCAATTTTTATTGTCAAGTGCAAACCTTAAATGTAGGATATAAGCCACTTTCTTTTGTTCTTAAATTTGTTCCTTTTGAATAACCATCCCAATGGTTACCGGCAACAGCAATCTCATCACCGACCATCAAATTCATTTCATGCGGTCCATTTGCCTTATGAGGTAATACGGCTACATGAAGTCTGCGTTTTTGACCACCGTAATAATAAATATCGTCTAAAGATGTATATAAAGTTGACGCATCAGGATGGAGACTGTTCATTATCTCATAGGCTACTCGACATACCTGTAAACAATAGGGGTTTAATTTAAAATCAATTTAAAAATAATTTTCATTCTGTCCATTACCTGTGATGAAAAAGTACATACTAAGTAGTCACTGAGAGACAAAAAATGTATGTCAGTTATGATACCACTTAGAGATTGATCAGAATAACGTTTACTGATTGATGCAGTTTTAGAAATGTCTTCATCACCAACTATTTCATACTCAGGATACCTAGAATGTATACAATTTAATTACCCAGACAATAATTTACATATACATTTTAGTATTTACACACTTGCGTTTAGCTTCAGAAAATAATTTTGGTTCATCCGTAGCTAAATAAACACGTTTTTTATCGACTTTATCAGTTAGTTCTTTATATTTGTAATACTGTTCAACGTGTACCATATATTCATCTAGTTTATGGAATGCAGCTTCAGTACCAACTTTGTCAGTTCTTCTAATGTGTACTCTATAAAAAAAAAAAAATGTATGTATATAATATAGACAATCATATAATATGAGTTTATAATAATAATTAACTTTATTAAAATCATGAAATAAAAATAAATGATTAAATAAACAATTACCCAACAATTGGTTTTTGGAATTTAACTTTTTTGCCGTATTCATCTAGTTTATTACTAGTAGCTGGTTGCGGTCGGAGCATATACTTGAGAAATTGGCCTATCCACCAAACCACAGGATCTCCATGTAATACATTTAATCGTGGAGCTAAGTCTTCAGGTAATGCAAGAGGAAGGAAAGGAGGTCTTGGGTTGATTGAGTCAATTATAGGTAGAGTAATAACTTGAGTATTTCGATGACCTAGAATTTATGATATTAATATTTACCCCAAGTTAACTTAATTAACAGAAAATTCAATGACAAAAATGTAATAATTGTAATTATTAATTACCTGGCCACCGATTGGTTGTTTCTCCATTTGGTAAAAGACATGTATCACTCAATGGTAAGAATACATCTTGCCATCCTCCTTTGGAATACCTCCAACCTTTAGACCTCAAAATTAATGTTCTTTCTGTTGCATATGCAACAATAAAACAATAAACAACATGATGCAGTTGACAACCATATCCACAACCCTGAAACATTTAAATTGTTAAGACTATCATAAATCAACAAAAAAAATTAGATATTAAAATAGCAAACCTTATTTAAGTCACAAACTAGTTTTCTTGCTTTGGCACAATCTGATGGATTTTGTAAATGTTTCAATCTTTTTTGAACTAAATTACTTAAATTTTCAGATTCCTGTTGTCTCCATGCTGCATGACCATCAACATCAGCTAAACTTGATACATCTTTTAATAAAGATCTATAGTGTTCACCAATAATGTTTTTAATTTTTGAAATGTGTTCCACTCTGACACTATCATCTTCTTTGACTAAAGATTGTAATTCAGAGTTGACATAATACCAAAGTTCTTTAGTGTTCGAAAATATACGACGACGTGAAAGTTCATATTCTTCAGATGGACCATTTAGTCCACTCTGTTTAGAATTTTGGAAATATGACAAAAGAATTTTCTTATTGTCTATTCTTGGACTATAAAAAAAAAAAAATTTTAATGATTGTATATTAGATCTGAAATAAAATAGTTAAACTATAAATAAGTATATTTATATAGGTACTGTAAAATATTTCAATAACTATTGGCAACAGTTCAAAAGAAATTTAAATATACTTACTAAAATATAGAAAACAAAAATAAAACATTGTCAATATCTCTTATTAAATTTTAGTTTTAAAACTTTTCAACAAATTTTGTATGCCAACATTCTTTCATATCTTTGTTAGGTATATATTATAAAAATAGTTAATACTTGTAATTCAAATCCAACACTAAAGCATTAAGCTCAGCATTGCTTTTATGTAATTTATCAAGTTCTCGAAGAGCCCTGGCCAGTCTTTGAGATGAATCCCCATCGTTGGTATCTTGTTGCCTAACAAGCTTAACAGTCACCAAAAGGAACGCTACCCATGAAAACGCTAAAAACGCCAAAATGCGCAGCCATCCCTGTTGTCTCATGTTTTAATGATTACTGATTCTGTAAAATATTTAATACAAAAAAAATAAGAGTTAAAAATAATTATTTTTAGTAAATAAGTTTAATATTATTGTATAAATGACAACAAATCCATGAAAAAAAAAAATTAAATATGTATACAGATATTAATACCGTAAAATTTTTTAAATGTTACGTAGTTAGTTAAGTACCCAAAGATTTTATTTAACTGGTTAGTAATATTTTGGTTACATAGGTATGTAGGTAATTAGATTTAAATAAGATATATACAAATATTTTATACCTATTAAAAATGTATACATAAAAGATATATATATATTTATATTCAACAAGGTGGATGTAATATACAATTCTTTAGGTAGTTAAGTATCTGGTGGCACTATCAACGAAATGCGAAAGCCAGTAGCGTATTTAGGATTCATTTGAGGGAGAAGATATGACTAAAATAATTTTACTCCCTCCACTCGAAATACATGAAGATATACTAATATACTATCAATTTATTATAACAACATACCTAATAAATATTATATTTGTATATAGTACATAAACCTTATAATTATAACATATTAAATAATATAAATTAAACAATGAATCATTAAATATAAGCTAAAAAAAAAAAGGCCTATGGGGGGAAATATATCTCCCTAATCTCACCCCGTAAATACACCACTGGCGCAAGCATAGGATCATCGATAACACAAAAAATAAAAATAAAAAAGGTAGTTAAATAAGTATAATATTGTTATAAACATATTAACTTTTATTGAGCTTATTGTGGGTAATTTTATTACACAAATAACACATACCTAATTTTTATATGATAAAAATATTTTAGATAGATACAAGTACTTACATATTTTATCATAGATGTTAACTAGAGTCTAGTACCTGGTGGTATAAGTTTTTTTTTAATTTTGTTCAAATATCTAAGTATTTATGATTTGGACTAGAGTTTAGAATTTACAAATATTCAAAACTAGGCATGTGAAAAAGTAGGTGCCTAGTACCTTCACATTATATTTAAATCAGTCATACTATGTACTTCTGATGAACAATACCAATAGTTTACACCTTACAGTTGAATGGTAGAATGATATCATTTATTAAATTATTAATTAAAGACATTCCTATAATATAAACGTGGAACACATACTTAATTATAATTTGAAATATTCAAAATATTTATGATTTAAAAATTGTAAACAATGCATAGAACTTCTACTACCATTGTCTATACGCGTTGAATGCAATAGATGTAAATTGTGACCTCTTACCTACTGCCGCCAAGCGTTCGCTCAATCGTGCAGAACGCAGCCGTCGTGCCCATGTGCCGATGACAGGGCGATGACCATGTAGGATGAGTAGCGGGCAGACCACCACCGTAGGTCCACCCGTTGTCTACGACGGACGAGTGAATAGAGATATCCGTTCGTCTTACCTCGATGGTCATCACCATGTCGGCGAACGGGAGATGTCTTGCGACTGTCGTCCACGGAGCTGTCGACACGTCGTCATCGGGAGATTCGAGTAAAGAATTCGAGGGTCAGAGACTGGGTCCGGACCGGACCCTCACGAGTTTAAGAATTAGAAATCGTTCTTCGCCAGCGGACGACGTTCGGACGGCCGCTGGTCTAGTCGCTGTGTAGTGTGCAGTTCCAACCAGCCAACTACTAACTTTACTATAGGTATTATCTTGGGGGGCGCGCGTGCGTTATCAGTCTCTCGCGTTATCACCTTCGCGGAGTGTCGTCGCCATAGATAATAAAGGGCAGAACGGTTGGTGCCCGGTGAGTGGCGGTAGGAAAAGCAATAATATTAAATATTAAATATTGTCGGCACTGACCCGTCCCGCTTCTACCGCTATTTTAATATTTTATACCTCGAAGGACGACGGGCATTAATAAAATTAAAAATTAAAAATTAATAATTATATGACTTGTCAGTTGTCACTTGGACGAAAAACATAAAACCTATTAAATCGACTAGCATTAATAATATATAGTAATTGTTTATTGTATGGTAGGTACCTACCTACGTAGTAGGTACTTATATATATAGGTAGTAACTTTATTATAGTTATATGTACGAGATTTCTCGTTGTCGTTTACCTACGTTACTTCGTCGCCAAAACAAAATACATTAATTTATTGTTCGATACGTATTATAATTTAAAGTCGCATTATAAGTCGTATAATCTGCGCACTCCTGTGAGTCTCCAAACGATAATAATAATAGTAATACTAATAATAATATTAATACATAGGTAACAATAATAGTAATAATAACAATGATATAACAATATTATTTCAGTGCATTATTGTAATGACGTGTACTACTCGTTTATTAATTGACTTACTAAGGGCCATGGATCATCGTCGTCGGTCTTCTCCGTGTCGGTTCGTCCATTTAATAGTGCTGAATATGATATTATTCATTTATTCGTTCGCACTACCACCACGATAGACCACGACCGTAGTGTTGCCGTGTTGGTCGTGCGCGGAGGTGCCTAATTATATTATAATATAATAATAATAATAACAACGCACCGTTGTTGAAATCAGATGAAATGAAAACCCTACAACAGTACAATGGCACCGGATGCGTTCGTAAAAAATCGTATCGCGATCGTCTAATATATTATAATTTATAATATCAAAATATGTTTATTGTATACTAGCAGCTATAGTCTCACGCGTTAAGCCGACACTGTTAAAATAGTTCAATGTCGTAATTATGGAGCTTGTGGGTAACAGTGGCGGTCAGGGGGGGGGGGGAGGAATGAGGATGTTGTGAGTTAGTAAACGTATTCGTTTTTCAAATCGGGTACGAATTGGGTATACGTTAATTGTTTCGCTCGCATTAACTGTGCGTTTTATTATTATCCAGTCGTGGTTAAATTTTCAATAATTTGGACGACTATAGTCATTATTGTAGTAATATTATTATATATTGTCGACAGATAATATCTCAATCTCTTTTTTATATTTCTTAAACCTATAGGTATTACACTATTACTCGGTAGGTATTAGGTTTATCGTTCTGTCAGATAGGTAATTATAAATATTTTTACATAGTATAGAATGTGTTATAACTTATATTATAATCAGCATAAATAAATGTATTG
>NC_042494.1:22228668-22231494 GCF_005508785.2 Acyrthosiphon pisum
TACCTAACATATTATTTACACCACATACTAAAAACCGATCAATGGGAGGGAGGTTCTATAATAGATTACACCTATAATACCACCACCCAGCCCATCGTGGTTACACCACTGGTATACACTGGTATATCGGCGGTAACCCATCTATGGACGTTGCCGTTGTCCTCGAACCAGTTGCACGTGTGTACCTATATATATACGAGATACGAGAATAGTGCCAATCGGCAATCATCTATTATATTATAGGTGTATCTATTATATAGGTATATTATTAGGTAGATGATACGATTATTTATTTTTCCGTTTGTATTGTCCCGTGCCCGAAAAACGGACGTGCGAAATATAGTATTAATAATTAATGTATTATTATATCGCACATGCGGTCTCAACTCGTCACGAATCACGTCGATACGAGTGAGGAGGAAAATCCGTTTTCGAAATAACGATTTCGTTAATCGATATATTAATAAATTATTATAGATATGTAAATCGGCGTGAGTGGTATTTTCCGGTCTGTAAAAGTATTTGAATCTATCCAATGTCGAGACCATCTCAAGGTTATATAATATAATATGATTAATAATTATATAGGTATGGTTATCGTCATAATATTAAATATACTATATTAATATGATATATAAACTTTACTATACCCACAGGCTATAGTTTATAGTATAAACAGTCTCGGGAGAATATGAGTATAAAGTTGTATCCTTCTTTTATAGATCTATAGATCACGGAATCTTGTTGATTACTAGGGAACGGATTTTATTGTAAATACATATTTTTATTGGAATGAGGTATTTTAACTCTGATAAAAAATGTATACGATTTAGATCATTCTAATTAAAATAAACCAAAATTTATTTTACATATTTTTATATATTTTGGTATAAATACATATTTTTACATATTTGGTAAATAAGTACATATTTTAGTACTTATTTTAGTGACTTTCAATTTTTGACGACTTTAAACATTATCTGTTTCGTCTAAATTAACGAGATTAGTAATTTTTGACGACCACCAAATATTATCGTTGTCTAAATGGCATTTACGTACTTATTTCCGACACGTGGCCACTATATAGATTAGAACTAGTTAAGTACCTCTTGTTAATGCCTGACGATATAAATATAAAATAAGGAAGTGGTACCTACATTGTCGAGTATGTATAGGTACTCAATACTGAATCAGCCGCAGCTATTGAAAAAGCCAATTCACTGATGCAAGATATCAATTTAAA
The DNA here is from genome assembly GCF_005508785.2 of Acyrthosiphon pisum. Classification (NCBI taxonomy): domain Eukaryota; kingdom Metazoa; phylum Arthropoda; class Insecta; order Hemiptera; family Aphididae; genus Acyrthosiphon; species Acyrthosiphon pisum. The sequence goes on from NC_042494.1 coordinate 22,229,912, forward strand.
AAACAACTTGACATACATTTCTGCAAATTTTTGTTTTTTGATCCAGACAATTAAACAATTGGAAACTAAAGGACATGTCTTTTAGCATTTTTTTTTCAGCATTTTCAGTCATTATGTATTTATATAAACTAATCATTTTATAATTTTTCAACCTACAAAATAATATACAATTTTTCGTGATTTTATAGAGTTTTATCAACATTTGAACTTTCAAACAAAAATTGTACTTGTGTATCTTCAATATTTTTGAATTTCTGTATTATATAACAACTTACGAAGAACCTTGTATTAAATGGACTAGTATTAGACCCAGAGAAAATTTTTTTTGTCGATATATTTTATAGAACAGAAATTTAAAATTTCAATCGACTATAAATGACTCAAAAAGATTCAAAATATTTTAAAAATATATATAGTATACAGATTGTTAGATAAAAATTTACTATTTTAGGAAAATGGCATGCGCAGGTAACAAAAACTATATTATAATTAAGCTTAACATTTTACAAGAAGTAATGTTTTAAATTTTTTTTTTTTGAGCTAAATTTGAGAAATAATTCACAATAATTTTTTTAATCAAAATCACGAAATTTCACAAATTATTTTAAGTTAGAAATTTCTAAAAAATTGTCTTTTTATATCCAAGGTTTTAAAATTGAATTCAAGATTCCTTAAAAGTTTTTCTACCTTTAACAAAAATAAAAATGCCTACTGGAAAGTCAAATTAATTATTTATGAGCGTTTGAAGTTCAATTTTTTACGAATTGTACTATCTGTATTCACTATCGATTTCACTTGAAAATGAATAACCGTAGGCACCTACTTGAAGTTTACAACAAATGTTTATTTTATCAGTTCCTATATTTACTTGATAACATTTTCACGTGTTTTATTAAAGCCCTTTTCTGTCTGTTCTCACATTTCGGGACAGAAAAAAATGTCACTACACCGGTAAACATAATAAAAGTAGGTATTTCCACGTGGCCAAAACCTTCAACATGTTGAACGAAAAAATAGTATATGAATCAACAAAAATATTTGATTAATTATCAACCAATGGTTTTTTATTATTTCAATTAAATTATTATTCATTCAATGATATAATGATTTAATTAATAAAAATTGTACGGAACCAAGTATTTTAAATTTATTAAATCAACGTTGCTTGGTTAATTCAATAAAATGTATTTTGTTATTATTCGTATAAATATAATAAATCAATTATTTGTTTATAAGATGTTTATAATATGCATATTATTTTATTGAAATTAATGCCGTGGGGCCATTATTATGTTGAAATAAATTAAATCTTCCTCTTGAATGTGAAAAACAAAAAACAACATTTTACTGTGTAAACAGAATAATTTTATTAGATCATAATTTGATGAAATTTTTTTAAACAATTTTGATAATAATTTTGCTGAAAAAATGAGATACAAAACAACTTAAGTTGTAAAAAACAATAAATATAATTATTTTAAAGAAAAAAAAAGGCATCGGACAAGACGAGGCGATGTATGGGGGTACGTGATGGCGAGTGGGTGGTGATGCAGATAATGGTGGCCACTGGATCACCTCTACAC
>NC_042494.1:22232408-22232508 GCF_005508785.2 Acyrthosiphon pisum
TAATACCTGTCCACGCAGCGGACGCGATCCTCGCCGCCGTCCGTCTGCGCGGAGCTGCGCGTTTTGCTAGCGTTGCCCCCGGGTCCAGACAGCCGATCAA
>NC_042494.1:22236750-22236998 GCF_005508785.2 Acyrthosiphon pisum
TTGTTGACGATATGCGGTGTATAGGCGTCAACAATCATATTAACAAGTAAAATTCCACAAACAAATCATACAATATTCAATAAATTGTAGTAACAACGTAGAAACATGCGTTCTTCAAAATAACAATGCAATAAGTACAATGTAACTAGGTTAAACATAATATTGATAATACCGATAGTGCTTCGATTGTAAAATGTATATTATGTAAAGAATATGTTTTACAGAAAGAGGGTCAGTGGGTGGTGATC